>NC_052065.1:64378575-64678575 GCF_903992535.2 Arvicola amphibius
TAGAGTGAAGGTGATAGCAGAGCCACAGGTGATCTAATAGGAATGTGTGATCTGTACAAGAAACGAATATTACAGATAATTTTTTGATTTTTTATATTTTAGTATAGCTTAGTGGAACTTGACTAATACAACTACTTTCACCAATTTTAATGAATTAGCAAGTGTTTTCATCCACTTTGTTGTGAATGGTAGAGTTTCTAGTATTATAAATACCTCAATCTTTTTATTCTATCTTGTTCTATTTATTTTATCTATCTTATATTTATTCTATCTTATATTATTATTACTATATGCTGTTTTGTGATTTTATGTTGTCAAATATCAGTCATTGTTATTAAATTTTGTGACTTCATATTATTTAATAGAATAAACCTTTCCACAAGTCTTAGCTATACAAATACACATTTTTTGTTATTTAGCATATATTAATTAAGTATAATAGCGGGTTCCAGTATGACATTTTCATACATGTATCTTAATCATGTTCGCCACCCTAATTACAGTGTCTGTCCCCTTCTCACTCACACCGATCCCCTTCTTTCTAACTCCCTATTAACTTTTTTCAATGATTCCTATTAGTTTCATTAGGCTTGCTTATAGGTGCATAGGTGTGGGATACTTTACAAAAGTGTGGGCAACTTACCAGTGATTACACTAAGGAAAATGACTCTCCCTTTCCCACCAACCATTAACTGCCTTGGGGGAGGGTTGAGGCCTCATTTGCTCCATTTTTTGGTGGAATATTGATGGACCAGATCAATCAGGTGCAAGTCCCAGCCGACAAATCACAGCTTCTGTGAATGCAAGGATGCAATGACTGTGTCAAGCCCAGAGGTCAGTGTTCCATAACATTCCACTCATTCCTCCAGCTCTTCCATTTCTCCCACCTCTCTTCTGCGATGTTCCCTGAGCCTTGGAGGGGGTATCACAGATGTCTTATTTCTGGCTGAGCATTCAACGGTTATTCATTCTTGTAACTTTGACCAGTTACATGTTTATGCAGTTGCTGTTCTAGGTGCAAAAAGAAGTTTCTCTAACATAGGTTGACGGTCACACTAATCTGTGGACATAAATGTAATTATTGAGAAAGCAAGATGAAAGGTCACATTATGTCCAATAATAAGAACAATTGTAGTAACTACTCCCACTAGGAACTATAACTTCCCCAGCCTGGCCTTTTGACATACCAGATGTGAATTCCATACTGTGGAATGGGTCTCAAATTGATTCAGATTGTGGTTTGTTTCCATCTTAGTTACTTTCTTGGGTTATAGTCCATCATAGTGGTGAAGAAATAAAATCAGGCAGGAAAGACATGGTAGCAGAAGCAGGAAGGTAGTTGGTTTTTTTGCAGCCACACTCACGAAGCAAAAAGTGAAAAATAAGTGGGGCTAGGCTATCAAGCCTCAAAGCATGTACTCACCTCCTCTAGTGAGGCTCCACCTCCTAAAGGCGCTACAAGCTTCACAAGCAGTCTTCTCATCTGGGTACAAAGTATCCAAACATGAGACTATGAGAAACTTTTCACATTCACCACAAAATTTAGTTCCTGCCTCCATAGGCTCATGGCCTTCTGCTGATTCGAAATGCGTTCAGCCCAAACTTCAAAAGTCCCCATAGTCTTTTATAGTTTCAGCACTGTTCAAAGATTAGTCTCTTTTGAGACTCAAGGCAATCTCTTAGCTGTGACCCTGTGCAAAAAAAAGTACATGCTTGCAGTGTACAATGACACAGAGTAAACATTTCTATTCAAAATGGGAGGAATGGAGATGAATAGCAAAGAATGATCTGACCAAAGCAAAACCAAAACATTGCAGGAAAAACACCAAATTCTGCAACTCCATATCCAGCGTCTGAGACTCAGTAGAATCTTCTTAGCTCCAAAGAGCTTAGGTAGTTCTGTCTCTCCATCTCTGCTGCCTATAGCACATACATCTCTTTTAGGGAAGACTCACATGGCATATGCAACTTTATTCAGTGGAACTCACATGGTTCTGGCTCCTCCACCATCCTGGCATCTCTAATGAAATTTAAGCTTCACCTTCACAGCTTTATCCAATTGCTTATCAGGGCTGCCTTACAGGTAAGTACACTAATCCCAACACACATTGCTTGGCTCTCAGTAGCTCTCTAGGACCATGGCACAAGAGTCACAACTCCCTCAATCTTGGATCTTTCATACCTCCAAAGCCAGTACCACAGTAGTCAACACTGCCAAGTTCTACTGCAACCTGAAGGTGGACCTACTTCCCATTGGATCACAGTTGTGTCAGCTTCTGTGCGTTAACACTGAGAAACACTCCCTTGGGTGTTTGCTTTCCAGAAGCAGGAAGCCCCTTCAGCATTCTGAGCTCGGTAAGAGGGTCTGAATTAGTTTATTTTTTGTTGTTGTGATAAGCACCATGACCACAAACAACTTATAGAACAGTTTATTTTTGTTTACAGTTCCAGAAGGATAAGAGCCAGTCATGGTAAGAAAGTATGGGAACAAATGGCAGGCATGGTGGCAGGAACAGGATACTGAGAGCTCATATCCTTTATTGCAAGTACAAAGCAGAAAGAGTGAACTGGAAGTGAGACAAGGCTTTTCATACCAAAGCCCACCTCCATTTATGTACCAGCAAGGCTGAAGCATCTAAACCTCCTAAACAATGCCATCAAATGACAAACAAGTGTTCACATACAGGAGTCTGGGGAGGGGCATTCTCATTCAAACCACTACAGGGTTTTGCCATTTCATTTTGATAGCCATAGAGGAGTCAATCCTCCTCTTCCACTACAGTTTCTGGGGACTGAGCTCAGCTTCCTTTGTAGTAATAAAGTATTTTAGTGATGGAGGAGAGTCATCTGTCTATGTGTTACTTTCATTGGTTAATAAAGAAACTGCCTTGGCCCTTTAATAGGACAGAAAATTAGGTAGGCAGAGTAGACAGAACAGAATTCTGGGAGAGAGAAGGCAGATGCTTCAGGCAGTTGCCATAATCAGTCGCCATGCCTCTCCTCTCTGAGATGGACGCAGGTTAAGATCTCCCCTGGTAAGCGACCACCTCGTGGTGCTACACAGATTACTAAATGTGGGTTAAAGCAAGATGTGAGAATTAACCAATAATAGGCTGAAACTAATGGGCCAGGCAGTGTTTAAAAGAATACAGTTTCTGTGTAATTATTTCGGGTGTAAAGCTAGCCAGGTGGCGGGACACAGCCCCGCCGCTCCATCTACATTTTAGACTACTTTTTATCATGGATTTTTTTCCCTTCAACTATGACAGAGTTTTGCTGTGGTATAGTAGCCTGGTTGGCAGCTGTGGCATTTCAAGTTTTTTTTTAGAAATCGACTTTTGGTATGATGGGTCTGGCTTTATATGTGACTTAATGCTTCTCTCTTGCAGCTTTCTGTTTTATATATTTAGCCCTTTGATGTAGGAGTGTTTCTACCTATCTGTTGTTTCACTGGTTAATTAATAAAGAAACTGCTTGGCCTGATAGATTAGAACATAGGTGGGTGGAGTAGACAGAACAGAATGTTGGAAAGAGGGAAGTGAGGCAGATGCCTCAGGCAATTGCCCTGCCTCTCCTCTCTGTGAGACAGTCGCTATGAAGCCAGCCACCAGGTCAGACATTCTGAATCTTTCCCGGTAAGACACCACTTCGTGGTGCTACACAGATTATTAGAAATGGGTTAATCAAGATGTGAGAATTAGACAATAAGAGGCTTGAACTAATGGGTCAGGCAGTGTTTAAATGAATACAGTTTGTGTGTTGTGATTTCGGGGCATAAGCTAGCCAAGTGGCTGGGAGCTGGGCGGGATGAAAAACAGGCCTGCCCACAGCTCCACACTCCAGAATTTATTTATAAATTAATTGTAAAAGGTAAGCTGAGACTTCATCAACTAGCAGGTATAGACCCAGCAGTAAATGTGGGGAGCTCTTTTTTTGTCTTATACTTTTGTATTTTATATGCCTCTCATATTTGGATGAGCACCTCTTTTAATAGATTTGAAATTTTTGTTACAATATGGCTAAAATATTTTCTATTCATGTGGAATTCTTTTATGCATACAACTTATAGATTTTTGTATTTTCATGGTGTCTCAAAGATTGTACATGTTTCATTAATGTTTTTCTTTATCTATCTTTTTTCCAATTAATTTATCTTGTCTTCAAGCCCTTGTATTCTCTCTCCCCATTGTCCATTCTGAGGATTTCTTAATAATATCTCTTTATTGAATTACATTTTCACATGTTGTATTGAAATCATTTTTCATTCATATGTTTTTGTTCTTTTGAATTTTATCCAGAAACGCATGTCCTCTTTTATTTTTTAGCATATTTGCTATCATTCTTTTTAATTCTTTGTAATTTCACTTACTTTGCTACCATTTGGGCCATTACTGTGGAATCGCACATTTTGGGAGGAGATATGTTTAGTCTTGTTTTTTTTTTTTTTTACTGTACTTGTGTTTTTTTTCATTGAGACATGTACACCTGGAGTTAGAGTACTTGTGGAATCTCATTTTATTTAAGTCAAATTTGTTCTTTAGATTTGTTTACAATGTTTTGGATGGCCTTAGTTGTAGTAGGATTGAAGTACAGTTTTCCTCTGTGGGATTGGTGTTCAGAGCTGCAGGCTCCCTTCCCAATTTTCTGAAAAAGTAGAATGTTGCCTACAACAGCAGTCATTAGGCAGGGGTAGTTCCACTATGGAAATAGGGTAATGCCTAAATACAAAATAATCACTCCTCAAGCACTAATCATTTTAGGGCATATAGAGACAGTGATAGTTCCATATTAATATATTGGTTACTGTGTATATGCGTGGAAAGAAAAAGAAAGAAAAGGAAGAGAAAGCATTTCCTAGTACTGGATTGATACATAGAAGGTAGAGGAGGAGAGTATAAACATAAGAGGGTAATGTAGGGTCAAAATAAGAGGGACTAGGGTGTTTTGGCTAATGTAGATTAAAAAGAGAGAGATAAAGATATGCTATATATTCCATAACATAGAACAGTTTCATCTCTTAGGAGGCTGAGTCACAGAGACCTTGCAAACCTGTGTTCTATGGGAGAAGAAAACATAAAAAGAAAGAGTACAGAGAAAAACATGCAGTAAAGGGGAAGAACAGAGCAGAACTGACCCGATCTACTAAAATTTAAATTTATTATTTATTTAACATTTAATAAATGTTAAAACTTATTCTTTTTATTTTATATGTTTATGTAAATGTCCATGTGCATGCCAGTGTTTACAGAGACCAGAGGGCATCAGTTAACCTGGAATCAAAGATTTTGGCTATTGTGAGAGACATGGAATGTATTCTGGGAACCAAACTCTGGTCCTTTGGAAGTGCAGCAAGTGCTCTTGATTGATGAACTATCTCTCCAGCCCTTGGCATGCTCAATTGACATTCATTGTTAAATAAAGAAGGAATGGATGTAGGGGAGAGAGATCTGTGTGGGGATACAGGATCTGAAAACTGACCTACCTGATTGCTGGATTCTGTACAAAGTTTCAGCATTTCTTCCCCATCTTTTAGCAACCTTCTTTTGCCACTTAAAAGCTCCTCTGTGATAGGCTGTCCTGTTTTCCCTTTCAAATGATTAAATGATCAATGTCATCCCAGGCTGTGGGTGCTGCTTCGCAGGCCTAATCTCAGATGCTGCTACTTCTGTGAATTCCATTTGGTTTCTGGCTGTGAATGCTAGCCCTGGTCCCAGACAGCTCTTCTCAATTTTCAACATTGCTGATTGGAATCTGAAAAATTCTGATGTAGACTCTGGTTCCCACTAGGCTTCTAGATTGCTGAATGCTGTGTGTATTTGACTCAAAGTCCTTTCCACACTTGTGCAGTGTTTTGCTAGCCAGGTTTCAGTAGATGGTCTGTTGACACTGGTCTGAGTTTCTCTGAGAGTTTGGTTCCCAGAAGGTTTTGAGTTGCAAAGTGCCTGACTCCACAGAAGTCTTTATGAAATGACATCTCATTTCTGATGTTAGTTGCACAGCGTTGAGCACTCTGTACCAAGGGGAAAGGGTTTTTCTCAATATCCCTGTCTGCTGATTCTGCTGCTGCCTTACACTTAGCCACGCTCCGGTTGTTCAGAGGGTCTACTGTTGTTCAGAGGGTCTACTGTTGTTCAGAGGGTCTACTGTTGTTCTGGTGGTTGTTCTCTAGCTTTTCCTGCTATAGTACTCTGGCAGACCATACCTGAGGGTCATCTGCCATCCTGAAAATCAGTTCTGTGGCCTTTATTTACTTTTAACACCTGCTGAAATATTTTACTATGTGGATTTATTTATGTATAATAAGGTAAATGAATTTATTTCAAATGACCAGATCATGGCTCTAATGCAATAATATGTTCGTCCAAACTTTCCTTAATCACTTGAAATATTTACTTAAATTATATAAAATAAATTATATAAATATACATGCACTTTATATCTCTGTTTCCATATTCTGTCAGACCAGCTCTGTATTTATGTAAAACTTTTCACTTGTGGATTAACACTTTAATATTTAGCAGATTTGTCACTCATCATTCCTGTTTATGTTTTAGAACTGAACCATTATTTTTAAATGTTTATTGTTGCAGTTGAAGTTTAGACATCATTGCATAAAAAGAGTCCACATCATGCCCATGTCACACTGCTTCTCAAAGCAGTCAAGATGTTCCTCTCAGCAATGCTTCCTGTGCCCACTAATAAGGAAATTCTTCCTGTCCGCACAGCTGTACCTAACTTCACTTCTAATAAAGAACAACTGGTGTGAACATGGACTCTTTCCTTGCTGCATTGGACCTTTCTTACGTTTTCCTTAGGCTACTCAGCTGCTGACTCCTGAAAGCAACTGGCATCTGTGTCTTACAGACTTAAACGTCCACCTAATTTTTTGTTTTTGAGACAGGGTTTCTCTGTGTAGCCCTGATGGTCCTGTAACTTGCTCTATATACCATACTGGTTTTGAACTCACAAAGATCCTTCTGCCTCTACCTTCCAAGTGCTGGGATTAAAGGCATGTACCACCACACCTGACCTTCTCAAATTTTTATTCAGACACTTTCTCTGTTTAAAACATGGATATCCATCTACTTACTCTGGCCATGTTATTGTTATTGTACACATGAGAAACACTTACATATAATTAAAAAACTTTTTATTGATTATTTGAGGATTTCACATCACGCATCCCAATCCCATTCTTCTCATCCTTTCATATATGCCCTCTGCCCTTGCAACTTCCCCCACCCAAATAAAATAAAATTGAAAGGAAAAGCAGAAACAAAAAGCAAAATCAAAAACAAACAGGCAAACAAATAAAAATTCTTGGCATGCTATAGTGTGGTACAGTGAATCACACTAATAAACCGTTTTGTCCACACAACTTTACTTCCAAGCATTCATTACAATGAGTCATTGGTCTCGTTCAAGGCCTCTGGCTTCTGCTACACCCTCTATACTGGGCATTCACTGGATCTTTTCTTAGATATTCTGTTGTTGCCCTGTGTTATGGAGATCCTGTAGCTTAGGATCTGCAGGTTCAGCCTCCAGCAGTTCATAGATGGAGTGGATGTTGGAGTGGGTGAACTTATAACCCTGGTTCTGGGCCTGGGTGGTAGCAGGGTTGGTGAGCCTGCCAGCTTTCCCTCATCATTACCACTGGGGAATCCACTGCATCAGGCAGCAAGAGGGGGGCCAGTTCTCCTGCTCTCATGTCCTCGGGGCTGGCTCACCTGCATCCACAACACTAGGGCCAGCTCTACTGTTTGGTCCAGGTGAGGTGCAGGGACCACTCTCCCAAGTGCTGTGGTTGGTTAGATGCAGAGCATGCTCTCCCACCTGCCACAAGTTTGTCAAGGGGGAGGGAGGAGGGCATCTTTCTATCATCCATTCTACCACATGGCAGACAAGGGCGAACGGGGTCAACTTTCGTGCTTTCATGCCCCCAGGGTTGGCTCACCTGCACCCCTGCCAACAGGGTCAGCTCTAGTGTGCTGCCCAGGTGGGGTGCAGGGTCCACTCTCCTGTGTGCTGCAGCCACTGAGGGACAGGGCCTGCTCTCCCACTCTCGTGACCTCAGGGCCAGCTCTGCCTCCCACCTGCCACAGGCAGTGAGGGGTGAGGGATGGGGGAGGGCATTTCTCCCTCCCTCACTCTATCATATGGCAGATGAGTAGTGGGGCCAGCTCTCCCGCAATCACCCACGCCCTGGTCAACAGGTTCAACTCTATTGCACTGCCCAGACAAGGCGTGAGGACCACTCTCCCTAATGCTGCAGCTGGTGAGGGGCAGGGTCAGCTCTCCCACTCTCGTGACTCCGGATCCAGCTTTTCCACCTGTGAGGGGCAAGGGGGCATCTCTCCCTCATCTACACCACTGCATGACAGACTGACAGTGGGGCTAGTTCTCCCATTCTCACACCTTCTGGGCCCACTCACATGCACCTCCACCAATGGGGTCAACTCTCTTATGCTGCCCAGGTGAGGTGCAGGGCCCCCTCTCCTGAGTGCTGCAGTTGGTAAGGGGCAGAGCCAGTTCTGCATAGTGCTGCAGCTAGTGAGGGGTGGGATTAACTCTGCAGCCCTACCCTCACTGTCTTTGGTGGTAACAGGAGTCACAGACATCTGTGGCAGGACCACAGAACCAGACAGAGCCCTTGGCAGCAGCCCAGGCCCAAATGACACCATGGCCCCAGGTGGTAACACAAGGTGGCTTAGGTCTGTATGGCTCCAGCAGCAGCACAGCCCTTGGACAGTAACTTGGCCCTAGGTGGTGGCTCAGACCCTGGACATCTGCATGGCCCTTAGTGGCAACATGGGCCATAGAGGTCAACACAGATCCAGGTTGCAGTAGGACCCAGACATGGTACCTGGCAGCAGCCTGGGCTTGGATGCCATCATGGCTCTAGCTAGCATGAGTCACCCAGATTGTCGTGGCCCCACTGGTGGCATGACACTCAAGTGCCAACATGTCCCCAGGTGGCAGCCCAGACACCTGATATCTGCTAGCCTTCAATGGTAATAGGAGCCATGGACATCAACACAGACCCTACCTGTAGTAGGACCACAAACCCAGACATGGTCCTTGGCCACAGTTCAGGTCCAGATGTCACCATGGTCCCAGGTGGCAGCACAGGCCACTCAGATCTATATGGCCATGGTGGCAGCATGACCCTCAGACACCAACTCCCTTAGATGCAAATCCCAGACCCAAAAGCAAGGTGATTTTTTTCCCAAGAGAAATACACTTGTTCAAAGAGAAAGCATTTTTCAAAAGCCAAGGGTGGGAGGAAAGAATTGTTTTCTTCAGGTACCAGCCAAAACTCTGGGCCTCTGCACAGCTCTCAGGGGCAAAAGGAGCCACTGACCAACTCAGTCCCCTGTTGTGAGAACTCCTTCAGCCAATAGCCTTTAAGATACCGAGGCTGTGGCCTACCTGTAAGGTTCCTGCACCTTTCTCCTTTGGCAGCTACATGGTGTCTCTTTGATGCCTACTCTATGTATGTGTCTCTGTTGGGATTTCCTGCCTGGCATTATTCTGCTAAGCCATTAGCTGAAACAGCTTTATTTATTAACCAATAAAAGCAACATCAGAGCCAGACTCCAGCAGTGCCATGGACATAGACATGGCTGTCTGCAGCAGTCCTGGCCCAGATGCCCCCATGGACTTGGGCAGAACAAGCCTCCTAGATCAGCATGGCTCCTGTGGGGGCACATCCCTCAGACAACAATATGGTCAGATGTGGTAGCCTCGTCTCTGGGCATCCATAAGGCCCTCTTGGTTAGCAGGACCCGTGGGCATCAACACAGATCATTACAGTTGTGTCAGGGCCATGGATCCAGATATGACCCTTGACAGCAGCCTAGGCCTGAACATCATTATAGCCCTAGGTGGCAGGCAGGCCACTCATGTCAGCCGGATCTTCACTGCCCTCAACTCTGAAGATCTGCCTCTCTCCCCAACACACAAACCTTCCTGCCTCTCTCCCTCCCATTTCCCCACCATATACCTGCTCATCAAGATGATCTTTGCCCATCCAGGGCAAGTGTCCTCAGGCGGAGTTGTAGCTTGTCCTCCTGGCACCCGAGCCTCATGGCACCAGAAGGCTCGTGGTTCATCTCTGCCTGCTCAGGGCAAGTGTCCTGGAGCAGAGCTGTAACTGTCATGGTGCTTGGGTCCTCATAGCACTGGGTGGCTTGTGGTTGACCTATATAATTTGTTTGTAATAAGTGTCACCATTTTATAAACTTATAAGAGATTTGAAATTTATAACAGGTGGTGGTGGCACACACCTTTAATCTCAGCACTCAGGAGGCAGAAGTAAGCAGCTCTCTGCTTGAGGCCAGCTTGGTCTACAGAGTGAGTTACACAAAGAAATCCTGTTTCAAAAAACAAAACAAACAAAAACAACAACAAAAATAAATAAAATGAAATTTTGACTGTCAATGCTATTGACTTCTCCTATTAAGCTAAAGACTCTAAACTTTGCTTTAAAAATCAAACAAAATTAATACCATACACCTAACACCATATATGTACATATATCAACACACACACACACACACACACACACACACACACACACACACACACACACCAGTTTCCTGAACTGTTTCTATTGAATCCTAGCATTCATTTCTAGAAGTAGTTTCAAAACTGCTTACTGTTCACTAAGGTACCCAAGAAGCTCTTAGCCTGCTTGCCTAGCACAACCTGTCACCCTGTGCACTTGTTATACACTCTCTTGTTTCTTCAAGTGAAAACTTTCAGACCCTGGGAACTCTACTCACTTCATATTCCCAAAGAGCTCAATCCAAGGCCATCAGTTGCCATTCTTTTAAATGACTACCATGGTGAATAATGATGATTCCTTTACAACCCTTAATGAGTGATTGTGGCAAAGGCAGAAAATCAATGAGCCTACATACTGTTCTTCCTTGCTTCTATTTTCCTCCATCTTGCTCTCTTTTCTACTCTTCTCCGTTTTTGTCTAACTTCCTTTGTTTTACTTCTATGGTCAATGGATATTTCTTCAGTAACTTTTCTTTTGGTGGCGGTATTGCTCCACTAAAGGAAAACAGTTCTTTCCTCCCACCCTTGGCTTTTGAAAAACACCTTCTCTTTGAACAAGTGTATTTCTCTTGGGAAAAAAACACCTTGCATCTGGGTCTGGGATTTGCATCTAGGAGAGATTTCCTGGAACCTACTGGTAATAATGTCTGTTCAGGCTTTCTTGATTATATAGGAAAGGAAGGTCAGGCAGCTCCCAGGATCTTCTGTTTCTTCTCTTTTTTCATATATTGTTTTTCAATAACTTTTCCTTGGCTATAAAATATACACCTGCTCATTATAGAAAATCTGCAAGCATGCAGGGAAGGCTGAAAAAGAAGATAAACCTTGTGTTTAATCCACAAGCACCAGAGGAGTGCTACTGTTAGCCACTGGAGCAGTTCCCTCCTGAGTGGTTTCTTTGTCCACATTTTGATATAACTGTAATAGTCTGCTACATGGAACACTTCATATTATTATTTGTATTACTTATATCTCATAAGTATGCTTGTTTTTTAACTTTAAAAACTACATTAAAATTTAAATGGTTTTTTAACATATCCTTTTAATACTTATAGAATAATCTATGTATATGTAGCCTTTCCTAATTATGATCTCCTTTGAAGTGAAAACCTTACTGATGCTTATATATACTATTTTAACTAATGCTTCTATCAATCAACTAAGTACACTAGGCGATCCCTCCACTGAATATGCAAAATACATTTCTGAAAATAAAGACAATTGTAACATGAACAGCAATTGGTTTGAACTACTGAAAACTTGAACTTCCTCTAGTAGCTGTGCTTCTTTCTTCTCTATCAGGGGTGGTATGGTACAATGGGAAGAGAGTCACCAGACTGGTACCCATATAACCTTCAATGATCACTTAATTAGTGAACCAAAATGCATCGTAGCACTCCAACATGCAAATAAGTGCCACATCTGTCCAATCCTTGGTTTATTTCTCAGTTCAGCTATTGCTAACTGGCATTTTATGGAATGAAAACTCTGCTATTCATTGATTGTTGCCTACATATATCCATAGATATGATTAATAAGTGAATTTTAGAAAAAAGTCTTTTTCATACCATAACTAACTAGAAATTACGGCATCATTGCCCATCTCTTGTCTTACTTACTGTTCTGCAAATAAGCTCACTGATTGTTTAAGTCTATTGACTATTTGGGAAATGAATGAATGAAAGAAAAATGGCAAATTGAGGCAGTGACAAAAATTGATATTCTTACAAAATTACAAAAACTCTGGAGTGACTTTTCTGAATGCCTAGAAGACATGATAACAGCAATAACATTTTTTATGTTTCTCAGGAATGACACAGTATTAGTCTAGATTACTTGGCTGCAATGCTTGCTAAACTTCTGAAATCTCCTTTTGCTATTATCCTGTATATAGCCTGGGCATGGTATTTCCCTTAAAAGCCTGTGCTTTAAATCTTGGTTCTCAGTTTGGTAGTATTAAAAGGAAGTGGAAACTTTTAAGATATGTGGCCTCATAGGAGACCAGAGGTTATTTGTGGATACCTTTAAACGGAATTGTGGGAACCTAGTTCCTCTTCTGCTTTTCAGCTGTCACGAAGTAAGTGGTTTCTTTTGCCATACACTTCTGCTTTCTATACTCCTTCTCTCCATGCTCAAAAGTAGCAGGGCCCACCACCCATACTCTGAAACATCCCAAGTTGAAAGTTCAAATAAACCTTTCTCTTAGTAAGTTGATTTATTTCAACAGTAATGGAAAATTGGCTAATACACCTAGAGATTCCCCTTGCCTTTTGCTTACATTGCATTTTCGCTTTTGTATTCTATGTCTTTCTCTTAATAATTTATTAGCTAATAGTAGTGAGTTCCACAAATTGCTACATGAAGTTGGTACATAGTAGATAAATATTATTGAGATATCATGTATTCATTTGCTAGAAATAACACTGCCATACTAAAATACCACTATTATGAGTGAAGTACACAACAGAAATTTATTGTCTCACAGTACTGGATGTTACAAACCCCAGATGTAAAACAGCTTTGGTAATTTCTGAGGGTTGTAAGAGAGAACACAGTTCATAGCTCTATACTAGCCTCTAGTGGTTTGCTCACAATAGTTAGTATCCTTTGCCTTACAGAGGTATCAGTCCCATCTGTGTCTTCTTTTCCAAACATCGTTGTCACTGTTCATAAGTGTCCATGTCCAAATGTTTCCTTTCTATAAAATGCAAACCCCGTTGTATTAAGGACCCAACTGGCCTCAACACAATCACTTCTTAAGTAACAATATTGTGGTGGTTTGAAAGAAAATATCCTCCAAAGGGAGTGGCACTATTAGAAGGTGTGGCCTTGTTGAGTATGTGTGGCCTTGTTGGAGGAAGTATATTACTGCGGGTGTGGGCTTTGTGGTCTGCTATGCTCAGGTTATGCCCAGTGTAGAACACAGTTTACTTCTTGCTGCCTGTGGATCAAGATATAGAACCGTCAGCTCCTTCTCCAGTACCATGTCTGCCTGGGTGCTGCCATGTCCTGCCATGATGATAACTGGACTAAACCTGAAATTGTAAGCCACTCCCAATTAATTATTTTCCTTTATAAGAATTGTCGTGGTCATGGTGTCTCTTCACAACAATAGAAACCCTAAGACAAATATATACAACAATGTTACTTCTAAAAAGAAGGTCAGTTTTTGGTGACTTTTTGGATTAAAACTTTAACATATAAATCTGAGGGGGAGTAATCCAATTAATAATATTTCATGTGTATTAAAATGTTTTGACTCATAAAGTTTGATTGCTGTGCTGGTTTGAATCAGAAACACCCCCATAGACTCATAGAGTTGAATACTTGGTCACCAAGGAGTGACACTAGTTGAAAGAATTAGGGGGAGGGCCTTATTGAAGGAAGTGTGTCACTGGGGGATGGGCTTTGAGGTTTCAGAAAGCCTATTCCAAGCCCACAGTCTGTCTCTCTCTCTTTCTGCCAGGTATAAATCTGGAATTTTCAGCTATTTTTTTCAGCACCACATCTCTCTGCATGCCACCATGTTCCCTGCCATGATGATAATGCACTAACCCTCTGAAATTGTAAGCCAGCCCCCAGTTAAATACTTTCTTTTATAAGAGTTGCTTTAGTCATGATGTCTCTTCACAGCAATAGGACAGTGAGTAAGACAATAGACTATTAAAGTCAAGGACGGAAATAGTTTTCCTTTAGAATGTTAAAAACTTTACTATACACACACACACACACACACACACACACACACACACACACACATATATATATTCCAGTGTTTGCCACTGAGAAATCTATATTCTTGAATTCTTATGTCTTAACTGTTTATATATTTCTAGAAGCTTTAATATTCATTTATTAGTGTATTTTTAATTTTATAAAATATTTGGGCTTCATTATAACTTTGTTATACATCTAACTAGGGTTTTTTCATCATTTTTATACCTCATTGTATTAGTTAGGTTTTTGTCTTTTATGAATATAACACCAACAACTTAAGTAATAAAAATAACAACTCATAGTGTTGCATTAAACCCAAATACTTCTGTACAGCAGAACATTTTATCTTCTTACTTGGTATAGATCTATTTTCATCCCTGTTACATGTATTCTATAGGTCCTTTTTGATCCAGAAATCAGGTGTTTTATTCTTAGAATATTTTATTTCTTTATTTTTAGTCTATTGATTATTTTTGAAATTATAACATGGTTACATCATTTCACCAAGTCTTTCCTCATTCCAAACTCTCCCATATGCCTCTTCTGGCTTTCTTTCAAATTCATAGCCTCTTTTTTTCTTTAGTTGTTACACACACAGACACACACACACACACACACACACACACACACTGCATATATATATATATACTGTCTGCTCAGTCCATATAATTTTACTTGTATGTATATTTGATTTTAGGCTTGACCATTTGTTATTGGATAGATAACTGATTGGCTTGGTCTTCCCTGAAGAAAACTATTTCTCCAGCTTTCATTATTCCTTAGTTGCCTATCCTATAGTTCTTTGTGTAGGTTTGCCATCTCATGAGCTTTTCCCCTTCCACATTAGTGTGTTTATTGGTGTCATTATTGCTTAGCTAATGTTTAGGTAGTCATGTTATTAAGACTTTATGAGTGTAGCTTCTGACATTCCTAGGAGATACAATCTCACAACAAAGCCTCGAAGCCTCAGGATCTTACAGTATTCCCCCTTTCTACAATGTTCCCTGAGCCTTGGGTGTGGGAGTTCTTTTGTAGATGTATCAGTTGGAATTGGGTTTCTACAACATTGAGTCTTGGTTAATTGTAGTTTCCATAATGGTCCCTGTCATTTGCAAAGAGATGTCTCTTGATAAGGAGTAAGAACTAAACTTATCTTTGGGTATAGAGACAAGTATTTAGAAGGTAGTTAGGGATTATACTGGTTTAGTAAAGTGGTGGTTGTAGGTTTTCCTCCCAGATCCATGACTTTACTATCCCCAGGTACTTGGTAAGGTTTCCAGTACCAGGTATTGCTTCCCTCTTGTTGAGTGAGTCTTAAGTCCAATTAGAGAGCTGTTGGTTCTTTTCTTGAAATTTTAAGTGATGTGCTTATTTTTCAACTGTAATTTTCACTATTTTTTCTTTTTGTAATGCCATTTATGTAGATGTTAGCTCTTATGTAGTAGTCTTCTAATTTATAGAATAATTTGATATAGGTTTATACAGAAGAAAAGAGGGAAAATAAGCTTGCAGAACTCCTCCTCTGAAACAAATAAGAAATTGCTTTTTCTAAGTGGGTCAATATGAAAAATACATCCAATGACTAGTTCTGTGTTGTAGGAACTTCAACTTGTTTGTTCCTGGCTGGTCAGCCCCAAAATAACCACACAGAAACTGTATTAATTCACTCCTTGGCTTATTAACTCTAGCTACTTACTGGCTAGCTCTTACATCTTAATTTAACCCATTTCTATTAATCTGTGTATTGCCATGTGGCTGTGGCTTACCTGGTAAAGTTCTGTCTGGTGTGTGTCTTTGGTGGGGCTACATGGCTTCTTCTCTAACTCTGCCTTCTTTCTTTCAGCATTCAGTTTAGTTTTTTCCACCTAGCTCTGTTCTCCCCTGCTATATTTTCTTTATTAATCAGCGGTAATCACAGAATACAGAGGGAAATCCCACATCAGTCCTGTCTAGTTCTTGTTGCAATAATTAGTGATCAGTGGGATGAAATAGCCCAGCTTTCATAATCATTGTCTCAGGAATAACACATGTTGGATTCTTTTGGAATGCAAAGTTGTTCTTTCTACTTCAATACACAGCAAGTTGAATTTACATATTCATCACAGAGGGAAAAATAAAACTAAGTGAGAGAGTAGAGACTGGTGGGAAAAAAAGCTTCCTCTCCTCCTTGAGGACTCATGCATCCTTCCGCCTATACTCTGTCCTTCCTCATCACCTAGAGTTTTTTTTTTTTTTTTAAAAAAAAACTTATTTTAAAAGAATTGTTTTGAATTCCACAAGCTTTTGTTATTCCAGCTGTATAAAATCTTATTTTTCTGACCTTAACTTCACAATCTGGCCTTTGCTTTACATTGCCTCTCTTTTTTGTCAGTCTCCTTAGTTGTCTCATAATTCTTAGATGGCTGCTTTTCCATGTAAGATTATTGGAGTCTCTGTTTATATTAAGGGCTTGTTGAGTCCAAACTCCATCTTAAACTTGCAATGCTGCACAACTGTCAGTATGACTGCACCTTTCTTTTTTAAAATGTTCATACTATTCCCCAAAACATTACCATTTTCCCGTTGCTTCAAAAGCAAAAGACCTATCTGCTCGATTTCTGGAGTCAGGTAGAGGAAAGCTCTGGGGAACTACAGTTGATGTACAAGTTCCATTTTCAACTGCACCCACTGTTCTTCAGTGGAGATGCATTTCATTCTGTGATCTTGAGCAAAAGAAGGCCCAGATTTCCCCTACAGTGACATGGAGTAGTTCAGTGGCTTGGAGATGCCAGATGAGTGGGAGATAGATTCTAACCTTCCCCACCCTATTGAGAGGACAGCATTATTGTATGATCTGTTAGGGCTATGAAATATGAGCATAAATATGCCATTTTGGGACAGATGGTTTAAGAGTGTTTAATATGCTGTGTTACCTTCCTCTCTGAAATGGTCATCTTGGCAATGTTTCAAGATGAATCCCCCATAAATCTGGGTACCTACATAATTACATTAGATTCCCAGCATAAGCAATAAATAAATTTATTTTGTTTTAAATCTGTGATATAACCTGATCTATTACAACATAATCCCCTTTATACCTTTATTAATTAGTTTTTATCTTACGTATATAAATGTTTTGCCTGTGTCTGTTTGTACACTACATGCATGCCTACTGACTGTGGAGGATGGAAGAGGGTGTTAGATCCCTGGAACTGGAAGTACAAACAGATGTGAGCCACTATGTAGTACTGGAAATTAAAACCCAGATCCTTTGAAAGACCAGCAAGTGCTTCTAACTGGTTAACCATTCCTCTATCCCCTACGCTTACCTTTGATATACCATTGCCACTAGTCCTGGACTTTAGCGATGTATTCACCACAAACTTACTTGTTCAACATAGCCCAAAAGCCTTCTATTACATTTCCTTAGGCATGCTAAATTGCTTGCTAACCCATCTTCATTATGACTGTTAAAACTAAATTGCTTCTATCTCTTGTCATTCTTGTAGGTGTATATCCACAAAAATACCATTGTTTTGCTTTTACTTCTTAAATCTTTATTGGAGTTTATTAAGAAAATGTTATAATATAGATTTAAACATAGATACTAAGAATGGAGAGAGAGACAGAAATACATTAGTGCCTTGTTTTTTAAGTAAAGTTTTAAGAGATAATTAAATTAGGTAATTATAGTCAGTCTATCATTTTTACCCAGAAGATTTATCTCCTCTGTCAACATATACACATTTCATGCCAGGCCAAACTCTTCCTATCCCCAAAGACCTCAAAACTCCCCAAAGAAGAAGAAAGACTAAAAAATATGATGCTTAATTGTCTACTTGACAGAATCTCCCACCACCCATGAGACAAGAGTCTGCAAACCTGTGATTAGGTTAGTCTGTAGGCATGACTATGAGGAGATTTTCTTCATTAGGTTAACTGAGGTGGGACAACCCACCATAAATATTGGGGCAGCACCTTTGGGAAGTATCCAAGTTACTTATATCTCCTTAGTGGTCTGAGGGAAAAACTTTTGCATCTTGATTATAAGTGCCACCACCCTGGTTGCTATCATCCTTCCCTGATATGAGAACCCAGTTTCTTTGGCATTCTGATGTAGACTGAAGAAAAGTGCTCCATTTGGGCAGTGGTGGCATACTCCTTTAATCCCAGCACTTGGGAGGCAGAGGCAGGTGGATCTTAGTGAGTTTTGGTCTACAAGGCAAGTTCCAGAACAGCCAGGACTGTTACATAGAGAAACCCTGTCTTGCAAACCAACCAACCAACCAACCAACCAACCAACCAACCAACCAACCAACAACCAACCAATCAATCAAACAAACAAACAAAGCTACAGCAACAACAACAAACCCAAAAAGCAGTGCTCCCCAGGAATCCTTCAGGTTTTCAACACCAGACTGGGGCAGGGAAGATATCAAACTTTGTGGACTGAGTAGCTACTAGGTTGTCAGTTTCTATAGCAAGAAGATAGTCATTGGGAATCAACTCACACTATATTTTTCAGGCATGTCTAAAACATTTCCCTTTAATATATATTCATCCTATCAGTTCAGTTCCTCTGAGATTCTGGCATGGGATTTTGACACAGAGCATATTGCCTGAAGGTCCCTTTGCTCTGTTAAGATGGAAATCACAAATTATTAATGTAAAAAATCACAAGAGTTGGCAGACTTGAATTCTTAAAAAGTCACGTGTGATTAGGCTAAATTTGGAAACCTGTAGATTTATATCTATGTCCAGAGGATTAAAGGCTTATGGCCCCAAGTTTTTAAATCCATAGACATATATCTCTGGATATTTAAGCAGGTCAGAGTAGGGTTTTGACGTCAAAGACATGTGGTTATTATGGACCCTGAAAACTGAAGGTATGTTGTTTATCTTAGTTACTCTTCTATTGTGTGATAAGACACCAGGGCCCATGCAGTTTATGAAAGAAGACACTTGATTTGGAGCTTCATGATGACAGAGTTAAAGGCATGGGGGAAGAACACCTGATTTTCAAGCTGGAGGTAGAAAGAGGGACTGTGTGGAGGTTTGAATGAAAATGACCCCCAAAGGCTCATAGGGAGTGGCATTATTGGGAGGTGTGGCTTTGCTGGAGTAGGTGTGGCCTTCTTATGGGAAGTGTGCCACTGCTAGTGGGCTTTGAGGTTTCAGATGTTCAGGCTAGGCCCAGTGTGTGGCTCTCTCTCTCTCTTGCTGCCCATGGATCCGGATGTAGGACTCTCTCCTCCTTTTCCAGCACCATGCCTGCCTGCATGCCACCATGCTTCCCAACATGACCATAATGGACTAAACCTCTGAAACTGTAAGCAAACCCCAATTAAATGTTTTCCTTATTAAGAGTTGCGGTTACTTGCCCAGAAGAAAGAAAGGGTTGCTCAAAAGAAGGCAAGCTTCCTCAGACCTCAGGAATGGGCTGCTGAGAGCTAAAGCAATTTTCAATGAAGATTGTTTTTAAAAAGATAATAAACTTATTGACCAAACAGCAAAAAAAAAAGAGTTGCGTGGTCATGGTGTCTTTTCACAACAATAAAACCCTAAGATGGGGGAGGTTATGAAAGAGAGAAGGGGAAGGAGAGAGAGAGAGAGAGAGAGAGAGAGAGAGAGAGAGAGAGAGAGAGAGAGAGAGAGAGAGAGAGAGAGAGATTAGGAACCATGTGAGTCTTTGATATCTCAGAGCCTCAAACTACCAGTGTCACTATCAGTGACACAACTCCTCCAAGGCCACATTCTCTAATCCTTCACAGTTCTACCAACTGGGGCCAAGCAGTCAAGTATACGAGCCTATGGGGCCATTCTCATTTAAACCACCACATTTCACTCCCTGCCTCCCATAGGCTCACGCTTATATCATAATGCAAATGCATTTAGTCCAACTTCAAAAGTCTCCATAGTCTTTTACAGTCTCAACACAATTTTTTTCATTAAGAAAATTTTAATACAATCTTGTTTTACATAGCTATCCCCATTCTCACTCCCTCCCCTCCTCCTGCCCCATCCTTCCCCCCATACCCCCATCGACTCCTCAGAAAAGGTAAGGCTTCCCATGGGGAGTCAACAGAGTCTGACACTTTACTTCAAGGTATGACTAAAAGTCCAAAGTCTCTTCTGAGACTCAAGGCAATCTCTTCAATTGTAAGACCCTGTAAACAAAAAAGCTAATTACATGTTTAGATATTCAATGGCAAAGAATATATATTACCATTTCAAAGAGAAGGAATGGGAGCATAATGAGGAAAGACCAGACCAAAGCAAAATTGAAAACAAGCAAGGAAAATTCCATATTCTGTAGCTCTGCATCTGATTTTAGAGGGCTTCCCTTCCTCCTTTGCTGCTTTCAACATATATATCTCTCAGGCTGGTTCTTCCCCCTGCATGCTGCTCTCCTTGGCAGATGTCTCTTGACTTTGGTATTTCCAACACCATAGGGGTCTCCAATACAATCCAGGCTTCACTTTTACAATCTTACAAAATGGTTTCTCAGGGCTTCTTGCCCTCTCAGGGCCTTCATGTAGGGCCTGCTCTGCCACATACTGTCTGGCCTTAGCAGCTCTCCTTAACCATGATGGGAGATACCACGATCTTTACTCCATTATTCTTCATAATGCTACAGCCAGAGCCATATGGTTAACACAGCTAGGGTTGACTGACTGCTTAGAGTGAAGCCTGTCCCTCCCCTGAATCACATTTGCATAAGCTTTTCTTTGTTTTTATTTTTTAGGAGCAGAAATTTCGTGGACCTTTCTTTTTGCAACTTTTGGGTTTATCTGGACAGAGTCTTATCTTGAGGGCACTTCTTTATTTATTCTTTTTCAAATCTTCTTCTCACTTTAGCAGAAACCTTGACTCCAACATAAACTCCCTGCTACTCTTTTTTGCTTCAAATTTTGTATTCTCTTTGTTCTGCTTGTTCTTTTTTATTAGAGACCTGCACAGGACACAAAAGAGAGTGACTACCTAATCTTGTCAAGACAAGATGGAACAGTCCTTCAAAAACTCTACTTCATAAAAAGTTTGTCGAATATTCTATGCCTTTAGGCTGAATATGGATGCCCCATTGTTGTAGAGGAACTTTGAGTGACGGTCCAGGCAGTTAGCTGTTTCTGTAATTCCTCACATTTTTTGGAAGCTGCTTGCTTACACTTCCTGCTTACTCAGTTAATACAATTTCTTTCTGGTATTTTATATTTTCAGCTGTCCATTTTCTTACCCAGCTGCTCTGTTCTTTAGAACTAGTTCAGTTGCCACCTGGTTGCTAAGTGACTTCTGGGTTGATACATCTAGGAGTTCTAGGGGCTGAGGGCCTAAGAGTCACTCTCAAGTTCTTTATAGCACTTGCTGCCAGGTGCTTGTGACTGGAAAACTGGTATTTTATTTATTTATTTTTTCTTTATTAAAAATTTCCGCCTCCTCCCCGCCTCCCATTTACCTCCCCCCTCCACTCCCCCTCCCTCTCCTGTCCGAAGAGCAATAAGGGTTCCCTGCCCTATGGGAAGTTCAAGTTCCTCCCCCCTCCATCCAGGTCTAGGAAGGTGAGCATCCAATCAGGCTAGGCCCCCCAAAGCCAGAATATGTAGTAGGAGCAAAGTCCTGTGCCATTGTCCTTGGTTTCTCAGCAGCCCTCATTGTCCACCGTGTTCAGGGAGTCCGGTTTTATCCCGTGCTTTTTCAGTCCCAGTCGAGCTGGCGTTGGTGAGCTCCGATTAGATCAGCCCCACCATCTCGGTGGGTGGGAGCACCCCTCGCAGTCCTGACTTCCTTGCTCATGTTCTCCCTCCTTCTGCTCCTCATTTGGACCCTGGGTGCTCAGTCCGGTGCACCAATGTGTGGCTCTGTCTCTATTTTCATTCAAGCAATTCCACTCTTGGGAATATACCCAAGAGATGCCCTATCATATTACAAAAGCATTTGTTTAACTATGTTTATAGCAGCATTATTTGTAATAGCCAGAACCTGGAAACAACCTAGATGCCCTTCAGTGGAAGAATGGATGAAGAAACTGTGGAATATATACATATTAAAGTACTACTCAGCGATAAAAAACAATGACATCTTGAATTTTGCATGCAAATGGATGGAAATAGAAAACACTATTCTGAGTGAGGTAACCCAGACCCAAAAAGATGAACATGGGATGTACTCACTCATAATTGGTTTCTAGCCATAAATAAAGGAGGTTGAGCCCATAATTCGTGATCCTAGAGAAGCTAAATAAGAAGGTGAACCCAAAGCAAAACAGATAGTTATCCTCCTGGATATTGGAAGTAGTCAAGATTGCCAGGCAAAAATTGGGAACTTGGGGGTGGAGTGAGATGGGGCCAAGAAGAGATGGGGAGAGAAAAGCGTGAAGGGGAGGATGGGGAGAGCTCGGGGGAATGAGATGGTTGGGATACAGGAAGGGTGGATATGGGAGCAGGGAAGTATATATCTTAACTAAGGGAGCCATTTTAAGGTTGGCAAGAGACTTGACTCTAGAGGGGTTCCCAGGTTTCCAGGGAGATGCCCCCAGCTAGTTCCTTGGGCAGCTGAGGAGAGGGAGCCAGAAAAGGCCCGATCCTTATAGCCATACTCATGAATATCTTGCATATCACCATAGAACCTTCATCTGGAAGACTGGTATTTCAATCCATTAGTCTTACCATCTTAGTCTATTCTACTCAGGATAAAGACCACAAGTAAGCAATAAAAGACCATCCACCAGAAGTCTTTATCAGAATGTTGTATTGGAGCACAAAGCAGAGGTACAAAGACCTCAAAGTAGTTCTTCATCTAGGGGTGTGGCCTTGTAAGATTTCTCTCCCTCATGCTGGCATATCAACTGGTTTTGCCATTATGTAGGTCTTAGTTAAGCAACCATAATGTTGAGATTTCATAGGTGTAGCTTCCCTATCATTTATATATATGTTTATATATTTCATATATACGCGTATATATACACATATGACTTATATACATACACATTTATATATGTTTATATATTTCATATATACATGTGTGTATACACATATATGATATATATATATATATATAATATATACACACATACATATATGACATTGTCTCACAGCAGATGTCCTGATCCTCTGGCACTTACAGTCTTTGTGACCCCTCCTCTATTATTTTTTCTGAGCCTCAGGTGTAGGGGTTGTATTGCAGATGTATCAATTGTGGTTGAGCCAAGGTCACTTGTTCTTTTCATTTTGACCCATTGTGGATCTCACTAATAGTCACCATCTGCTTGAATGATGCGGGTTGAAGAATCCCAGGCTATGCCAAGATAAACCAATTAAATATGCTTTATTAAAAGGAACAAACTCACGAGACAGGAACGATAAGTTCAGCCTCAGCTGTAAAGTGTAGGAACCACAAAGAGAGAGAGAGAGAGAAAACCCTAAGCTGCCCGGCATTTTTCTCCGGGTACCCAAAAGGTCAAGCCCTAACCAGGTCCTACCTCTTAAAGATCATTGGCTGACAGAGATTCCCCATCAATCTGCTGAAAAAAAGATGTTTTCAAAAAAAATAGTTTCACTTTTATACATTTTTATTTTTTAAAGATTTATATATATAACATTTATATATAAATTTTATTTTTTAAAGATTTATATATGACTAATGGATTAAAATACCATATATATACATATATATATATACATATATATATGTATATATACATACATATATAGTGTTCTGCCTGCATGTAAACCAGGTCTCATTACAGATAATTGTGAGTCACCATGTGGTTGCTGGGAATTGAACTCAGGACCTTTGGAAGAGCAGTCAATGCTCTTAACCATTGAGCCATCTCTCCAGCCCATATACATTTTTAATAAAATATAATTATATTACTTCCCTCCTTCTCTTTGCTTCTTCCAGACCCTCCAAACTCCTTTCTCTCCATCTACTCACGTGTACTCCACTACTTTCAAAATGATAGTCTTTTTTCTTTGATACAGACACACATGTGTGTATGCACAAATACATAAATACAACCTTCTGACTCTCTTTTTGTTGTCTGTATGCATATTGTTTCAGGGATGACCACTTTGTGTTGAGTAACCAATTAGAGAGTTCATCCTTGGAGAGGCTAATTCTCCCTCTCTCAGCATACATTAATTGACAGTAGTTCATTGTCCAGAGATGGGACTCCTTGAGATTTCCACACTTCCATATTAGTTTCTCTAACTATTGCCATTGCTTTGATCTTGTTTATGCAGCCATTTCTAGGAAAAGCTGTTTCACTACTGACTTCCTGGCTCTCTGGTTCTTAAAATCTTTACTCCCCCTCTTCAGTGATGTCCCTGAACCATGGATGTAGGGGTGATGATGTAAATATGTCCGTTGTGTCTGGGATCCCCACGACCTGTTGCTCTCTGCATCTTGTACACTTGCGTTTTTCTGTGACGGTAGTCATTTATTGTTAATAGAGACTTTTTTGAAAAGGATTATTTATTATACTTAGCTGTGTATAAGGGTAAGATTTAGGATGTATTACGTGATTATGCTGGCCTAGAAAAGTGGTAATAGGAGATGCAAAAGAAACTTTATCGATGAGGGTCAAGAGCTATACTTATCTCTAAAGATTTAGAGCTAGGATCCATAAATATGAGAGAATATGTGGCATTTGCCTTTCTGAGTGTGGGCTCCATCACTAAGTATAATATTTCCCATTGCCATCTATTTACCAGGCTGAGTCAATATACAGGCTATAGGACCTGAGTTAGGCCTGGAAGTGTGGGCATGGTGTGGGTGGGTTTTCTGTTGCTCCTTCGAAATATTCAAAGCAGCTGGGCACAGAGAGCAGCTTAATAATTGTCAATCAAAGGGTTAAAACCATAGACTCCAAACAGCTTAACTGATTTGAAAGAAAAACAATAAACATTAAAGAGTGCTTACAATAAAGACCATAAATACTGTTAACATTTTTTTAAACAGTATTCAACAGTGCTGAATAACTAGTTAAGTATTCTTAGGAAAGGGAGTGCCCTCTGATGTGTTTTATTACCATGGGCTAGTTTGGGATCCTCCCACCTATGAAAACTTACTATCTAGAGAGCTGCTCATGATTACCAGAGTCTGTGTGGAAGAGCCCCTATTCTGGTAAGACTCCATGTTTACCATGGAGATTCTAGGTTTGACTGTCCTTATTATACTCTAGGGTCTAGTTGAACTTCCCAAAGAAATATTTAAATCTTAGGCCCGGCATCAACCGAAATAGTATATAGCCAATTAAATACCAAGTGTCTCCCAGAGTTTTTCTGCCATAGGCTCATGTTTCCCTGGGATTGTTTAGGCTCTTTATTAACACACCTCAAAATTCTTCCATGGTTTGGTTCACTGGAAATCGAGACAACAATGTATGGGACAACAATGGGGAAGTTATTGGGCCAGGAGACATATTTAGTAGCTTTAAAGATCTGTGCTTACATTTGTGGAGTATGGCCTGAAAGACTAGTATGATAAGAGTCACATAAGGGCAACCTGTAAGACACCCAAGAATTTTGGCCTAGACTGCATGGAATCTGCATGCTAGACCATGCTCAGCTCTTAACACTTTGTGTGACCTTGGGAAGACAATATCACCTCCCTGAGTCTCCCTGTTTCTTTAAATTCCTTTCAGAACAAACGTTCTACTACTCAGGAAACTTTAGTAGCATTGGAATTTGTCTTCTCAAGGAGATAAGTAGTTTAAGCAAAGAAATGAATCAGCTGAGTAAAGTGTAGCCTTCCTTCAGTTGCTTAGGCTTTTCTGGTTAAATGCATGTGGTTAATGCAGTTCCCAGCTACCAGAGCTGTTGTGAGTCAGTCTGCTGGTAGGGAACTCAAGAGTCCAGGAAGACGATGGCAAGAGACTGTTTCTGCTTCTAACCTGTGGTTGCAAAACCTGTCTTCACATTCCATGGCGGGAAACACATACACATTTGAAACAGACAATGAGAGAACTGTGAACTATGTCACATGAGGAAGAGCAGAAAGAATCTGAGGTGACAAGCCAGAACAAACTGTCCCAACGGGATCCTGTTCCCAGATGTCTCAAGGAGTCTTATGGGAGAGAGGAGTGGTTTCCAACCCGAGTCAACAGGTGTACTGGGGTAAGTAGATAACTATGGAAACAGATTTCATGTTACTAGGAACATTCTGCTACATTTTAGTCACACACTGCTTAAAAAGTATTGATTTCTGAGGCTGGAGAAATGACTTGGTGGTTAAGAGCACTTGCTGCTCTTTCAGAGGACCCAGGCTTTACTTCCAGTACCCAGGTGGCAGTTCACAACCACTGTAACTCTAACGCCAGGAGACCTGGCATCCTCTTCTGGCCTCTGTGGACACCAGGCACCACATGGTACATAGACATACCTAGGCAAAACATCCATACACAGTTTTTTTTAAAGGTATTAATTTCTGGTTGGTTAAAGTTTGTGAGGAATGACCAAATAATCAAATTAACAATTGGATAAAAAATGATGTTTATAGATTCAGTTATCAGATAGGGAATTGAATAAAATACCATTTAAATCCTTTTTAAATCTTGAAAGTTATTTTTTTATATATAACTGATCAAATTAGTGGAAAGGGAATTTTATTCTCAAGGCCTGGAACTCCAAGTAGGGAACATATTTTTACTACTCTTTATAAGGCTGGTTCTGCCCACTGACCACTTAACAAACACCTAATTTCCATGTTAAAGATAGAGACATTTTGTTGTTTGTCAAAACTCAATTTGAGTGTACCATGTACACTACCTTTGGTTCAATTCCAAACAAAAATATACCCTCTTCAACTTGATTGTTCTTACCTGTTTCCTCAAAGGGTAAACTGAATATTTAATCAAAACATCATGACTTTCTTGAGCTTCACGATTTTGGATGAATATAGAGCCATTCAGAAAGTTACAAAGTTGGGGATTATTGTTTTCTTTCACTTGGTGGCATGAATACAATATGATCTCTGATAGTGTTTAAAGGACAATTTCTCCAAGGTTGGAAAAGGAAGATTGCTTGAAGAGAGACTCCTTCTGTAGTCTCTAACCTTTAAACTTGTCTCTATGGGAACCAAGTTGGTTCAACAGGCAAAGGGACTTGTTACCAATGTTGACAACATGAACTCAATCCCTAGTACAAATGTAAAGGCAGAAGGAGCGAGTTGATTCCCAAAAGTTTTCCTTTGACCTCTTCCACAATGCTTTGTAACATATGTGCCCCCATCACTAATAATAATGATAGTAATAATAATAATATCCTGTAAATTATTCTACTTTCCCCTGGAACAATGTAAGGAGAATCTGGGCAGATGATAGAAGGCTGTGAGTAGCTTGGAATATGAGAGGAAGCAAGAGTTACCTGAAAAGTTGGAAGAAGAAGAATAAGTAAAGCAGAAACCTAGTACCAGAACTTACAAAGGCCAAGGTGACACAGATAGGACCATCTGCAAATGTACTTTTAGAAATACTTTCTAAAAGAAGACTTTTAGAAATGTGGTTTTTTTTAATCAGCAGTGTTTAGCTAGCCTTACTTCCATGTAAAGAACATAAAAAGCATATAAAAAGCACAGACTGGGGGGCTTTCAAGGAGTACAAAAGTCTCTTTCTTTGGCACAGGTATGATGGGTGGGGAGTTTTGTCTCTGCAAATGGGTTGGCTAAAGAACCAGAATGATGGGAAAGGGAATTGGATCCCTGGAATGAATTCCGGGGCTGGCAAGAACAGATGATATCCTTCCCATACTCCCAACTGTTTCTAGGAAACAAGCATTGTTTACCTTTGGAGAGCAGGAAAAAAATGACATTTCTTTCACCGGGAAGGAAAAAAAAAGATAATCTCTGTCTGATCATCTCTAGGCTTAGGTTTGTTTATTTATCAGCTGCTAAGAATCAACTGTTTTCTAAAGCCAAGTCCCAATTCACAGGCCTATGTAATGGGAGCATATATCATTATTTAACAGGAGGTTAGCACCACTGTTCTGGTGACACCTCTGTGTCTTTGCTAGAAGCCCTTCTAGGTTACCTCTTTCTGCTTTTTCTTCTTGCCTCTGCTTAACTCCACTCCCTTCTGATTTTGCCTCCGCTTCATTTTCTTTGTCTTTTCTTATCCTTTTTCCTGGTTCCCTTTTGTAATTCCCCTCACCCCATGTTCCTTCCTTTTTCTCTCTTCTTCCTATCTGTGTGGTTCTTTTAATTGTTATCATCCCTAGTTGGCTCAGACTTTAGGCAGTTGTGCATCTAGGAGACATTTCCACTTCGGGCTTAGAGAAAAGATAGATATAAAACCAGTATTAGCTCATCTCCTTGGTCTCCCAGCTGCAGAGGGATTGTTCACCAGGACTCTGTTTTGCCTTACTTCAATATAATATAAAATGACTCCAACCAAAGAGCTTCCATATTTTCCCTTGAGAACAGTCATTCTACTATTTAATACAACTGCCTCTCCATTTTTCCTATTCTGTGGTTTAATATTTCCTTTGCTTGAGTTCAACTCATTACTCCTGGTAAGATTATCTGGGGCCCCTCTAAGTCTTCCTGCCCCCTCTCTAGTACTTATTGGCTAAATGTGCTCATCAAGGTCTTGTAGAATAACAAGATGGTTCCATGACTACTTCTGCCCAAAGCAGTAATTATTAGACCTTTTAAAAATGTAAAATCCAATTACTAAAGGGATCTAACAACTTGAAGGATCACAAAATTAGAAAGCGGTGAGGCTAAGATGTACTTTATGTCCAAATCCATGGTTTTTCAGAAACATCACACCATATATGAAGAACTTCACAAGACTGTTTATCTAATTACTTGATTGATCCCTAGATCTAGTTCAAAGATCACATGATCAAATGGGTTTGGGACTACATAAGAGGTGTGTGTTAGAAGAATTCTTGGGATGCATTTATACTCACCAAACTGGTCTGGGCATTTTATGTACAATAACTCATTTTGTCACTTGCAGGTCACAAATTGAGACATAGAAGCAAGTGATATTAAGTATTATAATACTCAAAGTCACTCAGTGCTGCTAAGTTATAGAATACGGTGCATGTCTAAGTAGTTTTACTCTAGAGTTTATGGTCTCAACTTCAGCATTATTCCTTGACAGATGTCCTATGTAACCTTGGTCATATTTCTTTTCTGCTATTTATGTTCTCTCTGTATAAAATAAGTAAGTTAGACTGATACAGGGACCTGTAGGCTGTGTGTTCCTGAACGCTGCTGTTTCGCAGAGGTATCTTGGAAGCAGACAGTGCAAATGAAGGAGTCGGTAGGTTACCAATGCTTTCCCTCTCCTAACTGGTTTTCAAGCCGGACCAGCTCTGCGTTATATCTGTTTTACATAGCAAAGTTCCCCTACTTCAAAAATATATTTAAACAATAAAGCAAATAAACATCAGAATGTCTTGAAGAATGACAATTCCCTTTATATGATTATTACAGAATTAGTAGGATTCACCTATATTAAGCATTAGTCCATAGGTAACTCACTGAGGCCATTTATTGTAGAGAATTTTGTTTGTTCCACAATACTGAAACTTTTATATAGGTTTCCACATGAACCCCTTTGGATACTGCACATTTTCTTTATCTCTTTCTCATCAGGATATCACTTCTAATATTTTGAACTGATTTCAGCACAGTTTTCAATTTTTACCTTTGTATAAATTGTTCCACAAACACTGGATATTCTTTTGACTCTTAGGGCCATAGTGTATTTATTAGTGAAGTAAGCTGCAACATTTAATGTCTAGGGACCCAAACAATTTGTTGCTCTGATACACTACAACTTATTCTTAAGTGAATATCTTGATTACATTCAGATATTTCTGAGTCCTAAGGGATGTGTTGGGTATTGTTCAAACATAAAGCTATATAGGAACATAGGATACTAAAAGAAATAACAGGAACAGAAAAATTTACTTATCAATTGTTATATCTTGAATTATACCTATGACCTCATATTTTACCTTTATTTCATCATGACTCATTAGATTTGAAGTTCCTCGTATGCTCTGGAAGACTGGATTCTTCCCCATTTGGGAAAAATTTAACCCTAGAAAAAATAGCGATCTGACATCTTAGTAACATATCCATGAATTATAGACCATGTTTGAAGTAATTCCCATTAGCCATAGTTAAACTCCAAACCTCATGGAACCTAATGGAAGGAAAACAAGCTAAAACTGTGACCATTATTTTAATGATAATAAAGTAGTTTCACATAGTACATTTATGGGCTGTATGTATTTTACGTACCAGTATAATTTGTTACACTTCAGATAACGCCTTTGAAAATTACTTCATAATAAAGTAATGGGTGGCTTTCTCTGGATTTTGAATTTCTGCATGGTCTGATCATTTTAGCTTACCTATAATGTCATGCTCAATATAATAAAACCTTACCATAAAGCCAAAGACAACATGTGGTAGGAAACTTTAATGTTGTGAGTATAGATAAAGGATAGATAGACTGCAAATGACTACCCAGTAGTCACTTCGAGCACCTTTCTAGTCACATTCTTATATTTCTTTCATAACCATTGTATCTTTGGACCATCACTTGAAAACTGTAGCAGTGCCTTACTGAGGCCTTTACTCTTTCTGGTTCTGTAAAGAGAATACTTTGTCCTGCCAAGTGAAGAAGAAATGGGTGTCAAAGGGCCCTTTCTACTTTATTTTTCCTAGAGAAATGTGATTCTTTCATACTCACTCATAGAAAAAATGATCACCTATTTTTTAACCTATTGTTTCCTTCAAAAGTAGCGGACTCTCATGACTGCTTTTGAAGTTCAGGAAAGTCTTATAGAATAAAATATACAGTAGAGCATTTGAAAAGTGGTAGCTGTTTCTCGACTTCGAATTAGAGTGTAAATCAGAGATGCTACGACAGATTGAGAGGTCAGCCTTCTATAAACATGATTATTTTCTAATGCCTAAATTTTCCCTCATCTGCTGTCTGCCACTTTACTTTATTTTTAGTACTTTTTCTTTTCACAATTATAATGTTTCATAGTTGTTAAAGTGAACAAGAAACAGTGATTATTTTTGTGTCCAAGATTGGCCTGAGTGGAATGGAATAGCAGTTTCCTTTGATGTGAATTCAAAAAAGCATACAAGAGAAATTATTACAAGCTATAACCTGCCATTTAGAGACCTTTTTTTCCTAGAATTAATTTCTACTCCAACTCTGGAAATTTTTAAAATATAATTAGAAGGGTTATTGGCAAACTCATCAAAAGACTGCTACTGGACCCCAGAGGATTAAACTGTTTCTCCCATCACGAATAGACACTACTCTACCTGTCATTTTTAGTGATACACTATTTGGTCAATCAAAATGAACAAAAAAGTGACACCAAACTAAGTTTTTCTATGAGGTTTATAGTAATAGTTTGGCATCATTAAACATAAAGAAGTGCATTTCTATTCTTTAAAGTTCAGCCTGTGAATATGAGAAAAATCCAGAGAGAGGATAATTTTGTGAATTACTATAAGCCAAAATTTTGGCTGGCAAACATTAGGACATAATAACTTAGAATACATGCACATTTTATTCCCCAGCCTCACAATCTTTATTATTCACATATATTGACAAACTAAATTTAGTTTGGCTAACATTTATTACTGTTAAGAATGAGTTAGTTTTATTGACACACAATGTGTAACAACACCTGGCATCATTTTGTCCCACAAGCATTTTACTTTTGAAAATTTTCTCTTCTACTGACCCCTCTCTGGACTGGTATGCTGGTTTTATGTCAACTTAATACAAGCTAGCATTACTTGAAAGGAAGGAACCCCAACTGAGAAAATGCTGCATTTTCTCAATTAGTGATTGATGGGGGAGGACCTTGCCCATTATGTGTGGTGTCATCCCTGGTTAGGTGGTCTTGGGTTCTATAAGAAAGCAGGCTAAACAAGCCATGAGGATCAAGTCAGTAAGCAACACTCCTCCATGGTCTCTGCCTCAACTCCTGCCTCCAGGTTTCCACTCAGTTTGAGTTATTGCCTTGGTTTCTCTTAGGGACTGTGACTCAGGATATTAAGTCAAATAAATCCTTTTTTCCCAAGTTTCTTTTGATCATGGTGTTTCATCACAGCTATAGTAACCCTAACTAAGACAGAAATTATTATCAGGATAGTGGAGTGTTGCTGGGTCAGACCTGACCATGTTCTTTTGGGGAGGATTTTGGAAGGACTTTGGGCTAGACAAGCTACTGAGTGTTCAAAGTTTGGTGAACTGTTCTGTGGGAGCTTGGAAGATAAGATCATTAAAGATTATGGAAGCCTGGCTTGTAAAGTTTCAAAGGAAATTTGAGAGGCACTTAAAATATTACTAGGGCCATTACAGATTTTGAATTCACAATCTATGGTTCCGATCAGGTGGGACTGAAGAATTGGCTGTTGTTAACAAGATGCCAGAAACTTGAAATCTTTAAATCTTTTATTAAAAAAACTTTTTAAAACCTTAAATCTTTTTAAAACTTTATTTAGATTTTCTGGGACAGTCCATGCAGGTCATTTGGAACTGAGGAACTGGCTGTGATTAAGAGAGATCAGCTCATTGAGGTTAAATCTTCCAGGAAGTGTACACAGAGATGTGTTCCTAAGGAGGCCAAGATTGTGCCTCACTCTGGCAGTTGAATTTGGTGGTCTAAAAGTCACTCAGGTGGTGCTGGTTCTGAAGACACCAAAGGAGAATGGAAAGCACCTCAGGCTTGGCACTGAGTGGCAAGGCTGGAGTCCCTGAAGAGAGCCCAGGAAGAGGCTATTGGTAAAAGTGCAGCCCGGCTGTAGAGTGAGACCCCTGTGTTTTGGCGATGCCGGTACTATGGGATGCTTTCCAAGAACAGCAGTATCAATGGAATGGAGCCAGCCTGAGTTTTGGAGACAGTCTTTGTTGGCTGCAGTGGGTGGAGCCAGAGAAGTGACCCAGGTCCTTTAGAGGAGCCCAGATTGTGAGTGGATCCCAGACATTGTACAGTGAATTATTTACAAGTTGGCATTGGTTTTGCATTTTTTCAGATTGTGACTGTGCCCTGGTTCTTCCCCCTTAAAGAAAGAAAGTAACTAACTTATTTTGTACTTTTCAGGAGCCCACAGTTGAGATATTTTGATCTTTTAAAGAGAGTTTGGATTTTTAAAGATTTTCATTTATTTTTGCTTTTTTAAATTAAGAATTGTTTAATACAATCTTTTCTCATTTTACATAGCCATCCCTGTTCTCACTACCTCCCCTCTTCTGACCCACCCTTCTCCCACAACCCCTCATCCAAACCTCAGAAAGGATAAGGCTTCCCATGGGAAGTCGACAAAGTCTGACACTTCACTTTGAGGCAAGACCAAGCCCTCCCCCCATATCTAGGTTAAGCAAGGTATCCCTTCAAAGAGAATGTGATCCAAGATGCAAGTTCAAGCATTAGGGATAAATCTAGTGGCCCCACAGACTGCTCAAGCCTCACAACTGTCCCCCACATTCAGTAGGCCTAGTTTGGTCCTATGCAGCTTCTCCTACTATCAGTCCAGAGTCAGTGAGCTCCCACTAGCTCGGGTCAGCTCTTTCTGTGGGTATCACCATCATGAAGAGACTGAAATTTTAAAGTGTTTCAATTTGTAAAGACTGTGGGACTTTTAAAGTTATTTATGTTTTATATAGTGATATTAATATTAAAATAACATCTTGGGGACAAAAGAAAAAAGTGAAGGTTTTAATTGAAAAGTGATGTGTTTTAAACAGAAGTTTCTGTCCTGCCTGTTCCCACAGCTGTTCAGTTCCAAAGAAACACACCAAGGCTTATATTAATTATAAACAGTTGAACCTATTAGCTCAAGCTTATTATTAACTAGCTCTTACCACTTAAATTAATCCATAACTCTTATTTGTATATAGCCATGTGGCTTGGTACTTTTTCTCAGTGAGACATTCTCATCTTGCTTCTTCTGCTTCTGGCTGATGGCTGCATCTCTGTCTTTTTTATTCCCAGAATTTTCCTAGTCTGTTTTCCCTGCATATACTTCCTCCCTGGCTATTGATCAATCAGTGTTTTATTAAACCAATATGAGTGACAAATCTTTACTGTGTACAAAAGCATTCTCCCATAGAAATGTATTTGTATGTCAAGTAGACAAGGAGCTAATTGTGCTGGCTAGTTTTATATCAACTTGACACAAACTAGAGTCATCTAGGTAACCTCAATTGAGAAAAATGCCTTCGTAAGATCTAACTGGAAGCAGATCTGTAGGGCATTGTCTTAATTAGTAATTGATGTGGGAAGGCCCAGCCCATTGTGGGTGGTGCCATCCCTGGACTGGAGATCCTGGGTTCTATAAGAAAGCAGACTGAGCAAGCCATGAGTAGCAAGCCAGTAAGCAACAATCCCGCGTGGTGTCTGTGTCAGCTCCTGATTCCAGGTTCCCACCCAGTTTGAGTTACTGCCTTGGCTTCTCTTAATGGCCTGGTGACTTGGGATATGTCAAACTCTTTACTCCCCAAGTTGCCTTTGGTCATAGTGTTTCATCACAGCAGTAGTAACCCTAAGATAGCAGGGTACACAGGCAAATTTGGAAAAAAAGAGAATAGTGCCACATTGAATATTAAACCAAGAAGACATAGTCATAAGAGGAATATTTACTCCCAAATAGGCAAAAGACCTGAGCAATTAGTTTTTGTCTTGTTTACTTTGTCAGAAGCAAAGACAATGCTTAATTGTGTAATTTAGGATTTTGAAATTTAGGATATTTTTCGTGATCATATGCCTAGTCATTGACAACCTCTTTGCTATAACCTTAATGTTCACTGTTGTATTTTTCACATTTATACCAAAATATGTCCAAATGTGCTGACCATATAAACTTGGAATGTTAGAGATTTATTATGAACATTCCAGGCTTACATTTTTCTAAGAGCCTGTTCTGTTTCTTATCAGCATTTCAGAAAAAACCCACACATGCATGCCTACATCTTCTCCAAACTAAAACAAAACAAATAATCAGGCATTAAGGAAGCAGGCCAATGCATTTAGTTTTGATTGTTGTCCCCATGGATATTGATCAAATCAACACAGCTGTGACAGTGTCCTAATGGAAAGAACAAGGGATTTGGGGAAAACATCTTTGAATGTTGTAGGCTATATTTGGCTGAGTGGTTTTTGGGAAACTTAACAGATTTGAGCCTTCTTTGCTTAAACCATAAAATAACAAAATAAAACAGATTCATAGGGCTATTGGAAGGATTTGAAATGAGATAAGTGGTAGAAATGGCCTATCATTTGACAGGAGTTGTTCTGCAGCTTTGAAGCTTTGTTTGATTGCTTTGAAGACACCATACTTAGTGCAGTAACAGATAGTACAATTGTGGCCATTAAGGGATGGGGCAAGGGGGAAAGTGGAAGAGTTCAACAATAGGCTTTTTATTTTTGGTTTTCAACATAGGGCCTAATACATAATGAGCAAGTGAGACTCACTGAGCTATGGTCTCAGTACAAGAATGGTTCAATGGGAAGAGAGTTTTAGTTTTAAAGAGGTACAGTGTGCATATAGTTAGTACTATTCGATGATGCACTTAAAGTAGTTAATGACAAATTTGATGTTATATGTTTTTTATAATTTTTTAAAATTATAATTATTTTATCATTTCTTCATTCCCTTTCCTCCCTCTAACCTCTCCCTCACATTTCTCCCTCTGTCACATTTCCCCTTGCTCAAATTCATGGCCTCTTTTCCTTAATTGTTTTTACATATATGTATATTTATGTATACATAAATAGAACCCACAAAGTCTGTATAATGTTACCCATATGCTTATGATCTCAGCTCTGACCACTTGATATTGGATAGCCAGTTGGAGGTTCTTCCCTGGGGAAGACAGTTTCTCCTGGTTGCACCATTCCCTAGTTTCCAGTAGTTGTTTATGTAGGGTTGAGGTGAGAGCTTTCCTCTTTCCACATTAGCTTGTCCATTGATATTGTCATTGTCCAGGTATTGTTTAGGCAGCCATGTTGATGACACTTCATGGATGTAGCCTCTTTGGCATTTCTAGGAGACAAAAATCTCACACTAGACTTCCTATTCTTCTGTCTCCTACAATCTTTCTTACTCATCTTCCTCAATGATCTCTGAGCCTTAGGTGCAATAATTGTGCTATAGACATATCATTTCTGACTGGAAATGACATGATATCTTGTTCTCTGTACTTTTATCAGTTGTAGTTTCCAGTAATGGTACTGGTCGATTGCAAAGATGAGGGGTGAGAACTACCCTCACCTGTGGGTATATGAATAAATATTTAGAATGTAGCTAGGGATTATACCAGTTTAGTAAAGTGGTGATTGTTGGTTCTCCTTAAATATCTATAACTTCACTATCCCTAGGTAGTTGGCTAGGTACCCAAATCCAGGCATGATTTCTCCCTGTTGAATAGGATTTAAGACCAATTAGAGAGTGGTTAGTTAATGCCAAGGTATGCATGCCACTATTGCACCTTTAGGGTTTTCATGTCATGCTGGTCATTGTTGTGGTTCATAGCTGAATAGAGATATTGGTTGTCTCTTGCACAAACCTGATCAACAACTCAAAAGCAAGATACTCATCCCTAGTGTTGGGGTTTTCATTAGTCTATGACTCTTGGGAAGAGCATTGTCAGCCCAGATAGGAATATTTAACTTAAACTGTGAATGTATGTATAGACGTACATGTATTATATATCATTTTAGGTAAATAATAATATCATCCCTTATAACTTTTTAAGATACTCTTACTGTACTTATGTTTACATCTCCCTACTTTTTCTAAATTTATCTTCCTCTCCATTCTCAACTAAAGACACCCACTCTGTCTTTTTCTATTCCTCCTTCAAATCTTTTGTCCCAACTCATGGTCTCCTTTTACTGTCCCAAATTCAGCAATTACTCCAAGTTCCATACTCACATCTGATGACTTAGGAATGGCAGATGAGAGAGAACATATTGTGTTTGTCTTTCTGGGTCTGGATTACCTCACTCTGGTGTGGGAGAATTGTCTGTATTCTGTCAATCATGTTATAAATAAACGCTGATTGGCCAGACAGAAAATATAGGCAGGAAAACCAGACAGGAAGTAGAAATGATGTAATGAGAACAGGAGAATTCTGGAAAGGAGGAAGTTGATTCCTCCTCCTACTGCCCAGACCACCAAAGCAGCAGGATGTGATCTGTAACCACTGAAAAAGGTACTCAACCACATGGCTAACATAGATCAGAAAAATGGGTTAATCAAGATGTGAGAGTTAGCCAATGAGAGGCTAGAGCTAATGGGACAATCGGCTTTATAACTTATAGAGATCTCTGTGTTATTTCTTTGGGGCTTGCTGGCTGTGGGGTACCGGGTGGGACAGAAACCCAAACAAGCAGACCCAAACAAGCAGGTATGGCCTGCGTTCATGTTACATCACACAATACTGCTATTTCTAGTTCTATTTATTTACCTGAAACTTTCATTTTTCTCAATTTAAAATTTTCATTTTACCTAACTATCCCAGTTCCTGCTCCCTCCCCTTTTCCCACCACCCCACGTCCCCCATCCCACCTGCTATCTACTCCTCAGAGGGAGAAAAGCCTCTCTTGGGGAGTCAACGAAGTCTTTACCTACAAATTTCATGATTTCATTTTTTATTATAGCTGAATAGTATTTAATTGTGTGTGTGTGTGTGTGTGTGTGCGTTTGCGTGTGTGTGTGTGTTTACTACATTTTTATTATCCATTAATTGTTTGAAGGTCATTTAGGTTGTTTCCATTTCCGAGCTACTGTGAACAGAGCAGTGGTGAACATGACTTAATGAATATTTGTGGAGTACTATGTCAAATTCTTTCGGCATAATGCCAAGGAATGGTATAAACTGGGTCAAATATAGTTTTATTTTTTATCTTTTGAGAGTTTCATCACACTAATTTACATGGTGACCAGACCAGTTTACAATACCCAATAGTGAAAAAAGGGTTTCCCCCTTTTCACATACTCTTCAGCATTTCTGGTTGGTTGGTGGGTTACTTTGTTGATCTTTGCTATTCTAAATATAGTAAAATGAAATCTCAAATCTCATTTTGATTTGGCATTTCCCTAATTGCTAGGAAAGCTGAATATTTTTGAGATAGTTCTTAACCATTTTATTTCTTCTTTTGAGAACTTTCTTTTCAGATTCCTAGCCCATTTTTGAATGAGTCATTACTTTTTCAGTTTGTTTACTGAGTTCTTGGTATATTCTGGAGTTAATCCTCTGCCAGATAAAGCTGCCAAAGATTCTCACCCATTCTGTGGGCTTCCTCTTCATTCAGTTGTTTCCTTAGAAATGCAAAAGCTTTTTAATTTTAATGAGTCCCACTTGTCAATTGCTGGCCTCATTTTCTGAAACAAATGAGATTCTGTTTAGAAGACCTTTCCTAAACCTGTATTATGTAGGGTAGTGCCCCTGTTTTCATCCAACAGTTTCAGTGTTTTAGGTTTTACATTTAGATCTTGAATCCATTTGGAGTTAGTTTTTGTGCAAAATGATAGATACCTGATTTCATTCCTCAATATGTGAATATGTTTTTCCTAGCATCATTTGTTGAAGATGCTGTTTTTTTCTCCAGAGTATATGTTTTAGAATTTTCTAATATTTTTATATTATTATTATTACAAATTTTCATCTCCTCCCCTCCTCCCAATTTTCCTCCCCTCCCCCATTGACCCTCCCCCTCCCTCTCCAGTCCAAAGAGAAGTCAGGGTTCCCTGCCCTGTAGGAAGTCCAAGGTCCTCCCCCCTCCATCCAGGTGTAGGAAGGTGAGGATCCAAACAGACTAGGTTCCCACAGAGTCAGTACATGCAGTAGAATCAAAACCCAGGGCCATTGTCCTTGGCTTCTCAGTCAGCCATCCTTGTCAGCCATGTTCAGAGAGTCCGGTTTGATCACATGCTCCATCAGTCCCAGTCCAGCTGGCCTTGGTGAGTTTCCCATTAGATCCAGCACCACGGTCACAGTGGATGGGCACACCCCTCACGGCCCTGACTTCCTGCTCATTTTCTCCCTCCTTTTGCTTCTCATTTGGACCTAGGGAACTCAGTCCAATGCTCCAGTGCGGGTCTCTGTATCTATCTCCATCCATCCACCAGATGAAGGTTCTATGGTGATATGTGAGATATTCATCAGTGTGGCTATAGTATAGGGCCAGTTCAGGCGCCCTCTCCTCAGCTGCTCAAGGAACAATCTGGGGACATCTCCTTGGACTCCTGGGAACCCCTCTAGAGTCCAGTCTCTTGCCAACCCTCAAATGGCTCCCTTAATTAAGATATATGCTTCCCTGCTCCCATATCCACCCATCCTCCATCCCAACTGTCCCATCCTCTCAAGCTCTCCCCCACCCTCCTCTTCTCACATCTCTCTCCCCAATCTTCCCTTACCTCCATCCCACTCCGACCCCCAAGCTCTCAATTTTGCTTGGCAATCTTGTCTACTTCCATATCCAGGGGGATAACTATATGTTTGCTTTGGGTTCACCTTCTTATTTAGCTTCTCTAGGATCACGAATTATAGGCTCAATGTCCTTTATTTATGGCTAGAATCCACTAATGAGTGAGTACATACCATATTAATCTTTTTGGGTCTGGGATACCTCACTCAGGATAATGTTTTCTATTTCCATCTATTTGCATGCAAAATTCAAGATGTCATTGTTTTTTACCACTGAGTAGTACTCTAAGGCGTATATATCCCACATTTTCTTTATCCATTCTTCCACTGAGGGGCATCTAGGTTGTTTCCAGGTTCTGGCTATTACAAAATAATGCTGCTATGAACATAGGTTGAACAATGCTTTTGTAGTATGATAGGGCATCTCTTGGGTATATTCCCAGAAGTGGTATTGCTGGATCCTGGGGTGGTTTGTGGGTTAAGATCCGGGTCTTCTATTCGATTCCATTGGTCGACTTCTCTGTTTTTATGCCAATACCAAGCTGTTTTCAATACTGTAGCTCTGTAATAGAGTTTGAAGTCAGGGATAATAATGCCTCCAGAGTTCCTTTATTGTATAAGATTGTTTTGGCTATCCTGGGTTTATTGTTTTTCCATATAAAGTTGATTATTGTCCTCTCAATATTTGTGAAGAATTTTGATGGGACCTTGATGGGGATTGCATTGAATCTATAGATTGCTTTTGGTAGAACTGCCATTTTTACTATGTTGATCCTCCCAATCCAAGAGCAAGGGAGATCCTTCCATTTTCTGGTATCCTCTATAATTTCTTTCTTCATAGACTTAAAGTTCTTGTCAAGAAGTTCCTTCACTTCCTTGGTTAGAGTTACCTCAGGATATTTTATGCTATTTGTGGCTATCGTGAAAGGTGATGCTTCTCTGATTTCCCTCTCTGCTTCCTTATCCTTTGTGTATAGGAGGGCAACTGAGTTGACCTTGCATCCTGCCACATTAATAAAGGTTGTTTATCAGCGTAGGAGGTACTTTGGTAGAGTTTTTTGCGTCGCTTATGTACACTATCATATCATCTGCAAATAACGAAAGTTTAACTTCTTCCTTTCCAATTCGAATCCCCTTGACCCCCTTATGTTGTCTTATTGCTATTGCTAGAACTTCAAGCACTATTTTGAAGAGATAAGGAGAGAGTGGACAGCCTTGTCGTGTTCCTGAATTTAATGGGATGGCTTTGAGTTTCTCTCCGTTTAATTTGATGTTAGCTGTCGGCTGCTGTAAATAGCCTTTATTATATTTAGGTATGACCCTGTATCCCTATTCTCTCCAAGACCTTTATCATAAAGGGGTGTTGAATTTTGTCAAATGCTTTTTTCAGCATCTAATGAAATGATCATATGGTTTTTCTTTCAGTTTTTTTATATGATGGATTACACTGATAGATTTTGTATGTTGAACCAGCCCTGCATTTCTGAGATGAAGCCTACTGGATCGTAATGGATAATTTTTAAATGTGTATTTGGATTCTGTTTTCAGAATTTTATTGAAAATTTTGCATTGCTGTTCATGAGTGAGATTGGTCTTTAATTCTGTTTCTTGTTTTGGGCCTTTGTGTGGTTATGGTATCAGGGTGACTGTAGCTTCGTAAAAAGAGTTTGGCAATGACTCTTCTGTTTCTGTTATGCGAAACACATTAAGGAGAATAGGTATCAGCTCTTCTTGGAAGTTCTGATAAAATTCTGCATTAAAACCATCTGGTCCTTTGATTTTTTGGTTGGGAGGGTTTTTTTATGACAGCTTCTATTTCCTCATGACATATAGGTCTATTTAAATTGTTCACCTGGTCTTGATTTAATTTTGGTAAATGGTACTTATCTAAAAACAAGTCCATTTCTTTACATTTTCCAACTTTGTGGCATATAAGCTTTTGTAGTAAGACCTAACGTTTCTCTGAATTTCCTCAGTGTCTGTGGTTATGTCCCCCTTTTCATTTCTGATCTTGTTAATTTGCATGTTCTCTCTCTGCCTTTTGATTAATTTGTCAATCTTGTTGACTTTCTCAAAGAACCAGCTCTTTGTTTCATTGATTCTTGAATTGTTTTCTGTATTTCTATTTTGTTGGTTTCAGCCCTCAGTTTGATTATTTCCAGTCTTCTACTCCCTTCTGGGTGAGTCTGCTTCTTTTTTTCTAGAGCTTTCAGGTGTGCTGTAAGTCTCTAATGTGAGCTTTCTCTGTTTTTTTTTTTTTTTTTTTTTTTTTTTTTATGTGGGCACTTAGAGCTATGAACTTTCCTCTTAGCACTGCTTTCATAGTTATCCCATAGGTTTGGGTATGATGTGTCTTTATTTTTCGTTGTATTCAAGGAAGACTTTAATTTCTTTCTTTATTTCTTCCTTGACCCAGGGGTAATTCAGTAGTTGACTGTTCAACTTCAAGAGTTTGTAGGGCTTTCTGGGGGTAGAATTATTGTTAGATTCTAACTTTATTCCATAGTGATCCAATAAGGCACAGGTGGTTAACTAATATTTTTTTTTATATCTGTGGAAGTTTGCTTTGTTACCAAGTATGTGGTCAATTTGTTGAGAAGGTTCCATGAGCTGCAGAGAAGAAAATATATTCGTTTCCTATTTTGGTGGAATGTTCTATAGATTGTCTGTTAAGTCCATTTGATTCATTACCTCCATTAATTCTCTTATTTCTCTGTTAGGTTTCTGTCTGATTGACCTGTCCATTGGTAAGAGAGGAGCGTTTGAAGTCTCCTACTATTAATGTGTGTGGTTTTGATGTCTGTCTTGAGTTCTAGTAATGTTTCTTTTAACATAAGTGGATGGGCATAGATATTCAGGATTGAGACTTCATTCTGATGGATTTTCCTGTTTATGAGTATAAAATGTCCCTCTCCATCTCTCTGATTGATTTTACTTTGAAGTCAACTTTGTTAGAAAATTAGTATGGCCACACCCACTTGTTTCTTAGGTCCATTTGCTTGATAAACCTTTTCCCAACCCTTTACTCTGAGTAGATGTCTGTCTTTGTGGTTGAGGTGTGTTTCTTGTAAACAGCAGAATGTTGGATCCTGTTTTCGTATCCAATCTCTTAGCCTGTGCCTTTTTATAGGTAAATTGAGTCCAGTGATATTAAGTGATATTAATGACCAGTGCTTGTTAACTCTGGTCATCATTTTTGTTTGGTAGTAGAGTTTGTGTGTTTCCCTTCTTTGAGATGTGCTTGTGAAGGGTCGCTAGATGCCTGAGTTATTGTGGGCATTGTTGGACTCCTTGGTTTGTGATTTTCCTTCTAATACTTTCTGTAAGGCTGGAATTGTGGCTACATATTTTTAAAATTTGTTTTAATCCTGGAATATTTGTGTTCTCCATGACAGTGAATGAAAACTTGGCTGGGTATAGTAAGTCTGGGCTTGCATCCATGGTTTCTTAGTTTCTGCAGTACCTCTATCCAGGACCTTCTGGCTTTCATGGTTTCAATAGAGCAGTCCGGTGTAAGTCTGATAGGTTAACCTTTATAAGTTACTTAACCTTTTTCCTGTGCAGCTCTTAATATCTGTTCTTTATTCTGTATGTTTTGTGTTTTGATTATTATATGGTGAGGGGATTTTTTTGATCCAGTCTATTCAGTGTTCTGTATGCTTTCTTGAGTCTTCATAGGAATATCTTTCTTTAGGTTGGGAAAATTTTCCTCTATAATTTTGTTGAATATATTTTCTGGGCCTTGAGTTTGTAATTCTTCTCCTTCTTCTACCCCCAATTATTCTTAGGTTTGTTCTTTTTATTGTGTCCTAGATTTCCTGAATGTTTTTGTGATGAGAATTTGTTGGATTTGCTGGTTTTTTTTTTGATCAGTGCATTTATTTTTCTCTATGGTATCTTCAGAATCTGAAATTCTTTCTTCTATCTCTTGTATTCTATTGGTTATGCTTGTTTCTGTAGTCTCTGTTCGTTTACCTAGATTTTCCATATCCAGCCGGCCCTCGGTTTGTGTTTTCTTCATTGCCTTCATTTCAGTTTCAATTCTTGAAACTGTTTCTATTACCTGTTTCATTGTTTTTTCTTGGTTTCCCAGGGTATCATTTACGGAATTACTCATTTCTTCAAACTTTTTTGTTATACTACTCATCCATTTCTTTAAGGGAGTTTTCATATCCTGTTTAAGGGATTCTATCGCTTTCATAATGTCCAATTTTTTCCACTTCTTCTGGATAGGGTGTTCAAGTCCTTCTGTTGTAAGATCGCTGGGTTCTGATGTTTTCATGTTGTTTTTCCGATTGTTGGAAGAATTCTGCCTTGGCGCTTGCCCATGTATTCCTTCAAATGCTCTCTGATAGTTCTTCTGGTACAGGATCAGGGCCCCTTGTTGGCCAGGGACCCCTCTGATGGATCTTCTGTTACAGGATAAGGGCTTCTTGCTGGGCCAGTTACCTTGCAGACAAAGGCCTAGCTTGCCACTGGCAAGCTGAGTGAAACAAAGGAACTCCTGCCACTCACCACCGGGTCCCAGAACCCAATACGGGCTGAGCTGGGTGGCCCGAAGGAGGGGAGGGGTACCTTAGGGAAGCTGGGATGGGATAGGAAGAGAAGGGCAGCAGCTGCGGGGAGAAGCCCCTGCAAAAATGACCAGAAAGATTATGGGGTAGGGGAATGTCTGTGCTCTGTGACCCGGGCTTCTGTGTCCTGCCAGTCAGAAACACACTCACCCCTTCGATGGCTCTTCTATTTCAGGATAAAGTCTCCTTGCTGGGCAGGTACCTCGCAGACAAAAGGCCTAGCTTGCCACTGGCAAGCTGAGTGAAACAAAGGAACTCCCACCACTCACTACTGGGATCCCAGCTCCATTACAGGCTGAGCTGGGGGGGTCTTTTGGCCTCGAAGGAGGGGAGGGGTGCCTTAGGGAATCTGGGATGGATAGGAAGAGAGGGCAAGTAGCTACAGGGAGAAGCCCCTGCAGAAATGACCAGAAAGATTATGGGGGTCGAGGAATGTCTGTGCTCTGTGACCCGGGCTTCTGCAGGCCCGCCAATCAGAAACACACTCACCCCTTCGATGGATCTTCTGCTACAGGATAAGGGCTCCTTGCTGGGCAGCAAGATGTGTTTCTTATATGCAGCAGAAGGATGAATCCTGTTTTCCTATCCAGTCTGTTATCCTGTGGTCTCTTTATAGGTGAATTAAGTCCATTGATATTAAGAAATATTAATGACCAAATGATTGTTAATTTCTGTTATTTTCAGTGGTTTGTGTGTGTTGTTGGTGTGTGTTCCCCTTCTTTGGGGTTTTCTACAGTTAGGTTATCTGTTGCTTATGGTTTTTTCTGTGTGTGTTTAGCTAACTTTCTTTGTTGGATTTTTCTTCTATTACTTTCTATAAGGTTGTATTTGTGGATAGGTATTATTTAAATCTGATTTTATCATTAAATATCTTGTTTTCTCTTTTATGGTGATTGAAAGCTTGCTAAGTATAATAGTCTGGGCTGGCATCCATGGTCTCTTAGTGATTGGCAGCACATCTCTCTAGCCATTATGGCTTTCAGAATCCCCATTGAGAAATTGGATGTAATTCTGATAGTTTTGCCTTTATATGTTACTAAAGGCATAAGTCCAAACAATCCCACACCAGTTTTGGAATTATGATTAATAAAATGGTTATTTATTAAAAGGGGAAAACTTACAGATCACCATCCCAGACAACAGCCCTCTGTGCGATCAGAAAAAGAGTCTAGTAGCCAGAAGTGAAGGTCGGAAGCAAGAGAGAAGCAAGAGAGCGAGCACATGGCTGCCATGTTTTTTAAAGCAAACCAGACCATGCCCAAGTGGGGCCTGGTATCTTAAAGTCTATTGGCTGAAGGAGCGGAAGCAGATCCCACAGCATGTTACTTGGCCTTTTTTCTTTGCAGCTCTTAATATTCATTCTTTATTCTGTATGTTTTTGTGTTTTGATTATTATATGATGTGGGGACTTTTTCTGGTCCAGTCTATTGGTGTTCTGTAAGCTTTTATACTTTCATAGGCACATCCTTCTTCAGGTTGGAAACATTTTTCTTTTATGTATTTTATTGAATCTATTTCTGTGCCTTGACTGAGTTTTGCCTTCTATTACTGTATGTCTTAGGTTTGGTATTTTCATGTTGTCCTAGATTGCCTAGATTTTTCTGTTACGGAATTGTTTGGATTTGGAATTTAACATTTCTTTTCCCAATAATCTAGTTCCTCTATAGTATCTTCCAACTCCTGGAGGATTCCTCCTGTTCATACTCTCTGTATTTATTGGTTATGCTTGAATCTGTAGTTCCTGTTTATTTATCCAAATTTCCCCAAGTTTGTCTTTTCTTTATTGCCTATATTTCAATTTTCAAGTCTTGAACTCTTTGAAATGTTTACTTCACCTGTTTAATTGTTATTCTTGGCTTTCTTTAAGAGATTTACTGATTTCCTCCAATTTTTTGTTTGTCTTTTCCTCTATTTCTTTAAAGAAATTTTTCTTTTGCTCTTTAAGGGTCTCTATCATCTTCATAAAGTTATATTTAAGGTCATTTTCTTCTGCTTCTTCTGGGTTAGAATGTTCAGGTCTTCATGTTGTAAGACTAGTAGGTTCTAGTGTTGCCATATTGCTCTTTAGGTTGTTGAATGTATTCTTGCATCTCTTCTTTCAAATGGTGCAGGCAGTATATTTGTCTCTTGGTTCATTTCTTGCAGTCAGTGTCTGTGTCTCAGGAATCCTCTCTTGGATGGATCATTGCAGTTGCTGTCTGTGTCTCAGGGAGCTGTTCTTGGTCTGCTCTGTGCAGTCTCTATCTGTGTTTCAGGGAGCTGCTGAGGTCTCTGGGGATGGGTGGTTTATGGGCAGAGTGGACCTCTTGTCTGCTCTGTGGTATCCCAGTCTGTGTTCCAGAAAGCCACTAAGGTCACAGGGTTTGGGTAGGTTTGGAACGGGTAGGACTTGTAGATTACAGGGTCCAATGTGGGGGTGTTAGAGCAGCCTTCCTGAAGGAGGCTTGTCCACTGGCAGACTAGTACAGCCGAAGTGGTTGTGGGAGGGCCTGAGTCCCCACCAGGGCCTAGGGCCTAGAGACTGGGCTGTTCAGTTTGAGGGCTAGTCACTCACCTTAGTCCACTCTGTGCAGTTCCATTTTGTGTTCCAGAGAGCCCACTGAGGATGTAGGGATGGGTGGATTTGGGAGCAGAGTTGGACTTGTAGATTACAGGGTTTGATGTGGGCATGTTGGGGGCATTCTGCTTGTAGGAGGCTTGCTGCTGGCTGGCCAGTACGGCTGCTGATGATGCAGGTAGGGGAGCGGCCAGGGTTTGCCTCTGCCCTAGAGCCTAGAGACTGGGTGTTTTGCTCAGGGGCTGGACACTCAACTCTTGGTCCACTCTGGGCAGTCCCAGTCTGTGCCCCAAGAGAGCCACTAATGTTGCAGAGGATGGGGGGTTGGGGGCAGAGTGGAAACTTGGAGATTACAGGGTCTGATGCAGGGATGTTGGGGCAACCAGCCTGTAGAAGGCTTGCCCACTGGCTTAATAGTGCAGCTGAGACAGAGTGTAGGTTTTTGAAGTACAGGCTAATGATTCTCTGATTCCTCAGTTTCTGTTTTATGCCCCCCTTTTGTTTCTGATTTTGTTAATTTGGATATTCATGCTCTGCCTTTTAATTAGATCGAATAAGGTTTCATCTATTTTGTTGATTTTGTCCAAGAACCAAATCTCTGTTTCATTGATTCTTTATATGGTTCTCCTTTTTTCCATTTTATTTATTTCACCCCTGAGTTTATTCCTGTCATGTACTCCTCGTGGGTATGTTTGCTTCTTTTTGTTCTAGAGCTTTTAGCTTTGCTGTTAAGTCACTACTGTGAGATTTCTTCAATTTTCATGTGGCACTAGTTTATGAACTTTTCACTTAGCACTGCTTCATTATGTCCCATAGGTTTGGGTATGTTGTACACTCATTTTCATTGGATTGTAGGAAGTCTTTAATTTCTTCTTATTTCTTCCTTGACCCACTGTTAATTCAGTTGAGAGTTGTTCATTTTCCATGAATTTGTAGGCTTCCATTCCTTCCATCCACCTCCCTTCTACCTGACCCCACATCCACTCCTCCTCAGTCTCTAGTCAGAAGGGGTAAGGCTTCCCATGGGAGTCAACAAAGCATGATATTAAGTAGAGGCAGGAACAAGTCCTCAAGGCTGGGCAAGGCATCCTATTATAGGGAATAGGTTCCAAAGAGCCAGCTCATGCATCAGGGACAGGTTCTGGTCCCATTACTAGAGGCCCCACAAAAGACAAAGCTACACAACTGTCACCCACATGTGAGATTTTTTTTTTGGTTCAGTCTATTTGATGTTCTGTAAGTTTCTTGTTCCTTTATAGGCATGTCCTTTCTTTAGGTTGGGAAAGTTTTCTTCTGCGATTTTGTTGAATATATTTCTGTGTCTTTGAGCTGGGATTCTTCTTCCTTATTCTAATTCCTATTATTTTTAGGTTTTTGTCTTTTCATGATATCCCAGATTTCCTAGATGATTGTGTTAGGGAATTTTTGGATTCAACATTTTCTTTGACAATGAATCTATTTCCTCGATATCAAACTTCAGTGCCTAAGGTTCTCTCTTCCATCTCCTGCATTCTGTTGGTGATGCTTTCATTGGTAGTTCCTGTTAATTTACTCAGATTTTCCATTTCCAGAATTTCCTCAGTTTGTGTTTTCTTTTTACTTCTATTTCAGTTTTCAAAGTACCCATTTCCTTCACTTGTTGATAGTTTTATCTTGACTTTCTTTCAGGGATTTATTGATTTCTTTCAATTTTTCTTTGTCTTTTCTTGATTTCTTTAAGGGATTTTTCCATTCCTCTTTAAGGGCCTCGGTCATCTTCGCTAAAGTTATTTTTAAGGATGTTTCTTGTGTTTTGGCTGTGTTAGAATGTTGTTAGATCTTCCTGTCTAGGATAACTGGGTTCTGTGGGTGAAATAGTTCCCCTTTCTGTTTGAATATATTCTTACATTGGCATTTTAGGCATCTACATTTGGGATGGTTATAGTTCTGGGTTGTTGATTCTTGTGTTTGTCTTCATTGGATGGGTGTTTTTTCCTTTATTATCTATTTCCTTTATTGTCTTCTGGACTGAAATGACCAAGGACTCTGATGACTGGAAGGTCTTCAGGTCCAGTAAGGTGTCTCAGCTGAGGTTTATGGGGGTTTGGTTGCTAGATCCAGCATCCTCCTTTTCTTCCAACTGATATGGTTTATACCTGAGCCAATTCAGTCTGCTGGAGTTGGCGGTGAAGTATTGGCTAGAGAAAGGATATGAGATGGGTGGAGTTGGGTCATGGAGTGGGTCTATTGAAAGAGCAGAATCTAGTGGTGACAATAGTGGTGGTCCAGCCTGAAAGCAGGTCTCTCACCTGCTAAACCAGCTCGGGGGGTGGGGGTACTACAATCAGGGCATTGAAATTCCACCAGAATTGGGAGCAGGGTCCATCTGCCTTGCTGGTATTAAGATGGAAGGGAGAGGGGCATGGCATGTGCCCTGAGATTTAGGGTCTGGAGGTTGGGGAGAGCTCAGCTGGGAGGCCAGTCACTTACTTGTTCTTTCAACTGGTGTGGGCTATACCTGTGACCTATGGATTCTGCTGGAGTTATGGGGAAGGGCTGGCCATGATAAGATAATGAGGTGGGTAGTGAGTCTTGGGGGAACAGAATCCAGTGGGTGGTGCTGGTGGTGGTCCAGCCTACAGGCAGGTCTCTGCAGGCAGGTTGGCTGATGGGGACTGCAAAACTCTAATTTAAAAAAAAATGTAATATACCAAACCAGCATTAATTTAGGAGGTAATGCCTTCCAAATTATTTATAGCTATGAATCCTTCTGCTACTAAATCCTAATGTCATTAAGGCTATAAAATTAAATTAAATGTGCAAAAATAACATTGCTTCTATTTGCAGCAGTAGGATTGTCTTCATATCCTCTGCTCTCCTAACATAAACTTACCGTGCCTGCAATGTCAGTTCAGATCAATTATCCCTACCCCAACTCCATTTCTTCTATCAGTACAGCAGAGCATTCCCACAATTTCTCATTACATAAGCTTGCTACTTCCAGAACTCTGAATCCCCCACTTCTTTCAACCGTAGGTTAGACATCTTCCTATTCCAGGTAGCCATCCTTTGATTACTGCCCTGCACTCCAACCTTTAGATTTGATAAACTAGACAAGGGAGTTTACTCTGCCTCCAACATCGTTATACTGGACTTTGTGTTTTATCTGAACACTTTGAATACTTCAATAGGCAAGAAATAGAGTCTGTATTTCATCATAATTATTAGCTGGTACTTAAGGATACAGATAAAAATTTTGAAGAACCTGGAAAAGAAGAGAAAATAAACCAGACTTAAGGCATAAGGAAAACTTATGGGGACATAGCAATCAAGTTGTGTTTCAAGAGGTGGCTCAGATTTGGATTAGAAAGTTAGTAATCCCAGAAAAAAGGTTATCTTCTGTAAAGAAACAGCTGAAACAAATGATATAGAGGTAAGAAAACAGACTATGTACCTGAGGACCCATATCTTCAGTCCTAAAGGTGGCTCTCCTAAAGTATAAAGAAGCATCTCATATGCCATTCTAGCACTTGGGAGTTAAAAAGGATGATCTTGAGTTTCAAGCCAGCCTTGGACCATGTTTCAAAAAGGAGTTTAGGAAGCTATATATTGGAGAATTTTGCGTACCACTCTAAGGATTGAAAATATTTATAGAAAACAGGGATCCATTAAAAAATATAGGGAAGTGGAAAGATTAGTTTGTAAAACTTTAATTTTAAAACATCTTGGAAATGAAAAAATATACATACACCTAAATTAACCAGAAACAAAGGCTATGTATCTTAATAAACGTACATACTGTTAGAAGACCCATTCTAAAGCTGTGGTGCTTCCACACTGGATTTTACACTTTTTGCTATCAAATGTATTTTTATTCAACATCTACTACCAACCCCAGCCCCCCAAGTCCATGACAGAGCCAGACTAGAAAAACAATTAGCTTTATGTCATCATTCATAACCCGTGTCTCCTCACCTGCTGTGCAGGTTTGGGTTTTTGTCAGATGACACAGTCATGACAATATCTAGGAGAAGAATCTTAATTGAGAAAATGCCTCCATATATGGCCTGTAGGCAAGTCTATGGGTGTTTTTCTGATTAATAATTAACATGGGAAAGTCTGGTCTACTCTGGGCAGTGACACTGTGGACAGGTGGTCCTGGGTTGAATAGAAATGAGAGAGTGAGGACATAAGTGGGTTGCTTTGGAGGGAGGAAAGGGAAAGAAGGGGACAATGTAATTGTAATTTCGCTCTCTTTCTCTCCCTCTCCCCACCTAGATGTGCACGTGTGTGTCATGTGTATATGTGTGTGTGGTATGCTTTGTGGTTTATAATTTAAAAGCATTCTGACGTGAGTTATGTGGAACATACTAGCAAACAGTTTCCTCTATGGCCTTTGCTTCAGTTCCTACCCCCAGGTTTTTCTCCTGATGTCATGTTCTGACTTCCCTTCATAGTGAGCTGGTAAATTGTAAGCAGAATAAACTTTTTCGCCCCAAAATGGCTTTTCGTCGTATTGTTATCACACTAATACAAAGCAAATTAAGATACCTAAATTCAGTGTTATCCTCTAAATATTTAACTATTTAGCCTTTCTCATTCTCTTTTCTACATGGTGTACTATACCATTCCACATGCACATTTGTTTACATATGGTGTGTATGTGTCCAATATAAACACCACACACTATGATAGATTCCATGTATAAGGAAAATTTAATTTTTCTCTTACACTGTGTATGCTTGCTTAATATCATAGATACTAAAATTCATCCATTTTCCTACAAGTTTTGTTTATTACATTTTCTTTAGAGCTAGATAGTTATCATATATACCAAATTTTCATTATCCATTCATCTGTGTGATGGACATCTGTTTTATTTTTAGCCGAAATTAAGAAAATTTTGAGTACTAGTTTTTTATGATAAAAGATTTTTGCTCTATTGCCCAAGGTGTCTTGAAAATTATGGTCTCAAGTAATCTTCTTGTATCAGCCTCCTGGCGACAAGGAGCTACAGGCATGTCCTACTGTATTTAGCTAATAATTCTCATTAGCATAATTTGAGATGATAAGGAAAACAGTTTTGCTTAGGGTCTGTGTCGCTTTAGTACTGCCAAATTGAAAAATGGAGGTAACAATTCAGGAAATGAATAGAATAGCAGTACTATTAATTAGCTAATTGAGAGCTTTCCATACTACACAAATTTTTCCAATTGTTTTGTGAGTGCATAGTTACTATTACTATTAATCCATGCCTTACATATGTGTGCTAGTTAGTTTCCTGTTGCTGTGATAAAATACAGTGGAGGGATAGGAGTCCATGATGGTGGATCAGAGGCATGGCAACAAGCAGCCAGCATGGTGACAGGAAGAGGAAGCTGAGAGTTCATATTTAGAAGCCCAAAAACAATTAGAGAGGAAGAGAGAGGCAGAGAAACATACAGAAACAAAGGGACAAAGAGAAACAGAGACAGAGGGACAGACAGAGAGGGAGAGAACTGGAAACGGCATGAGTCTAAATTCTCAAAGCCCCACCTCCAATGACATACTTTCTTCAGTAAAGCCACACCTTCTAAGTGACCCTAAGAGCACCAACAACTGGGGACCAAAGTGTCAAACGCCCAGGGCTATGAGGGACATTTCTCCTCCAACAAACAATCATATACAATAGACTGAAGTTTAGTGCATTTAACAGTTAGCCCAGGATCAAGTAAGCAGTAGAGCTTGGATTTGAATCAAAGGCATCAGGACACCAAGATCTATGCTCTAAAGAATTATACCACTTGACTCTTGATAGGAAACTACTAAACTAGAGCATCATACTAGAAAGACCTTTAAAGCAACTTACTCAACTCGCTTGTTTTGACAAACGATGGAAATGAGTATCTGAAGATACTTAAGTTCATAGAGCTCCCGAGTAAAAGTTCCCAAATCTCAAACTCAGGGCCCATTGTACTATGTTACATTTCAGCACAAGTTAAGGTTGTATGCCTCTTCAGTACTAGGGCTGGAGGGCTTTTTGGGTAGTTAATTGTTCCATTTTTAGTTTTTTGAGTCAGGATCTCTTATAAAAGGGCTTACACTTGCTATGTAGTCAGGACTGTCCTTAACCCCTGATCCCTCTGTACCTTTTTTGAGTGCTGAAATTACAGGTTTGAGCTACTACACTAAACCAGCTTAGAGCTGGAGTTTGTTTTACTTTTAAAGATTATTAAAATATAAATGTCTACAACCTAAATCACATAGTAATAGAAAAAAACCCACACTTAAGGGTGTGTGGTTGTGTGTGTGTGTGTGGTATTATGTGTGGCTGGCACAGGCTATAGCGACGGAGGTGAAAGAGCCCAACCTGGGGAGTAAAGAATCTCTACAGAGAGGGGGGTTCCCCTCACCATCCCAGGTGCATTCCTTGTCTTATCCCTTGAGGAATAAAGCTGTTCCAAGCATGTGACTCCTGTTCTCGGCAAAGTCTAAAGCAGCCGCTGTTTGCTTAGGTGCACAAGTCCAGGTGTTAAGCTCAATCAATCTTAAAGACCATAAATTTTAAAGGCCAGAATTCCTGGGAACAGTTGCCTATCAGATCACACTCTTGTATGAATATTGCAAAAACACTGTCCGCAGTTTCTTGATATATAAGAAGCCAGGAATTCTCTTAGACCTAGGTAATTTTTTAATCTTCTTATCCACAGTTGTCAGTCTCAAGTTTCAAAAGGCTTAAACCTTGTTAGAGGCATCTCAAGAAGGTTTGTTTTAGCAGAGAAAAGAGAAATTTGTCTTAAGAGGTTCTAACTATGTGGTATTTTGATCAACACCAAATAATTTAAACTATTTGTGAAAAATTCCAGCGTATAGCTTCCTCCCCAAACATCCTGGCACAATCTGAATCAGAAATAATTGTTCACATGTGCTCCTGTGAGTCTAATTATAGCACCCAAGTTTTAAACTTGTATTTTGTAGTTTATGTATTGAGGAGAAACAGTCCAGACATATGGAGACTAGAGTCACAGATGCCTATTGATGGGTGTGTGAGAGCCTAGAAAATTCCTCTCTTTGAATTCCACAGATAAGAATCGAGGTATAGGCTGGTGATATGGGCTCAGCAATTTAAAGATGGTTGCTGCAAATCTAATTGTCTGAGTTCGTCTCAGACTCACATGACAGAAGGAATAGACACCCACAAGTTTCATCTAGCTCCATATGTACACAATTATACATACATGCCCACATACAAATAAATAAATATGATATTTTTGTCACTGTTTTTATAAATTTTATTGAGATTGTCAATTTTTTTCCTTTTTTTATTTTTTATTTTTTTGGTTTATTTTTTTTATATTTAAAAAATTTCCATCTCCTCCCCTCTTCCTCCCCCTTCCCCTCCCTCCCTCCACCCATACCCTCCCCGCTTTTCAGGCCAAGGAACCATCGGGGTTCCCTACTCTATGTTAAGACCAAGGTCCTCCCAACTCCCCCCAGGTCCCAGGAAAGGTGATCAACCAAGCTGAGAAGGCTCCCACAGAGCCTGTCCATGCAGAAGAGTCAAAAGATCAGCGCCTTTGTCCTTGGCTTCTCTGTCAGCCCTCCCACCGTTGGCCACATTCAGAGAGTCCGGTTTGGTCGCATGTTCCATCAGTCCCAATCCAACTGAGTTGGTGATCTCCAGTTAGTTCTGTCCCACGGTCTCCATGGGTGAAGCACCCCTCACGGGTCCTGACTTTCTTTCTCATGTTCTCTCTCCTTCTGCCTCCTCAATCAGGACCTTGGGAGCGCAGTCCGGTGCTCCAACGGGGGGCTCAGTCATTTTCTTCATCTATCGTCAGGTGGAGGTTCTATGGTGATATCAAGAAATTCATCAGTATGGCTATAAGGAACTGGTCCTTTTTCAGGCTCCCTCTCCTCAGCTGGCCCAAGGAACTAACGGGGGCGTCTCCCTGGAAACCTGGGAACCCCTCTAGGGTCAAGTCTCTTGACAACCCTCAGATGGCTCCCTAAATTAAGATATATGCTTCCCTGCTCCCATATCCACCCTTCCTGTATCCCAAGCATCCCATTCCTCCGAGCTTCCCCCATTCTCCCCTTCACGCTTTACTCTCCCCATCTTCCCTTGGCCCCGTCTCGCCCCACCCTCAAGTTCCCAATTTTTGCCTGGCGATCGTGTCTACTTCCAATATCCAGGAGGATTACTATATCTTTTTTTTTGTGTTCACCTTCTTATTATCTTCTCAAGGATCCCGAATTATAGGCTTGATGTCCTTTAATTATGGCTAGAAACTGATTAGGAGTGAGTACATCCCATGTTCATCTGTTTGGGTCTGGGTTACCTCACTCAGAATAGTGTTTTCTATTTCCATCCATTTGCATGCAAAATTCAAGATGTCATTGTTTTTTACCGCTGAGTATTATTCTAGCATGTATATATTCCACAGTTTCTTCATCCATTCCTCCACTGAAGGGCATCTAGGTTGTTTCCAGGATCTGGCTATTACAAATAATGCTGCTATGAACATAGTTGAGCAAATGCTTTTGTAGTATGATTGGGCATCTCTTGGGTAAATTCCCAAGAGTGGAATTGCTGGGTCCTGGGGTAGGTTGATCCCGAATTTCCTGAGAAACTGCCACACTGCTTTCCAAAGTGGTTGCACAAGTATGCATTCCCACCAGCAATGGATGAGTGTACCCCTTACCCCACAACCTCTCCAGCAAAGGTTATTATTGGTGTTTTTGATTTTAGCCAATCTGACAGGTGTAAGATGATATCTCAAAGTTGTTTTGATTTGCATTTCCCTGATAGCTAAGGAGGTTGAGCATGACCTTAAGTGTCTTTTGGCCATTTGAACTTCTTCTGTTGAGAATTCTCTGTTCAGTTCAGAGCCCCATTTTTTAATTGGGTTAATTAGCATTTAAAAAAAATATGGAACGCTTCACGAATTTGCGTGTCATCCTTGTGCAGGGGCCATGCTAATCTTCTCTGTATCGTTCCAATTTTAGTATATGTGCTACCGAAGCAAGCACAAATATGATATTTTTATATTGAGTCTTGACTCCTTTAAATTTACTTTTCTTGCTCTGACATTTTTATTTTATTTTTAAAACAATCTTCTTTATTTTACATACCAATCCCAATTCCTTCTCCCTCCTCTCCTCCCCCCTTTTTCCTCCACCCCACCCCTCATCCACTTTTCAGAAAGGGTGAGGGCTCCAATGGGGAGTCAACAAAGTCTGTTTGACATGCTCTTAATAAGGTCACCTAGGAGAATTATATAGACTCAGCATGGGTACAAGCAATAAATTGCCAGTCTTTCTATCTTGTCCACATATTTCTAAATGTACTAGGGCTCTTTAAGGAATTGGTTCATCAACTAAGAAAGTCTACTGCACTAGTTTTAATGTATATGTCATCAATCTTAAAGTGGGAAATGATAGAAGTTGAAAATATTCAGGCATATATGTGTGAAAATGATTTGGTGATTTATTCTAACTTCAAATGAACCTGAAGTCTCCAAACCGGAGGTTTTAAAGTCATGTTGGACAGTGTTTCTCTGCACACTTAATAATATTTATCTTATCCATCTGGGAATCTAGTCTCCAGCTACTACAAAGTGTGGTTCCTCCATCAGAGCATTAACATCATTTTGGAGCCCTCTAGTACTGTAACATGTCAATCCCCACACCAGACCTGCCTAAACAGTCTCAAGTCTATACTAGCAGTTTTCCAAAGTCTACTTCTAAAATGATTATCATAATCAAATGCATATAAGATATTCATATACTTAGGACTTCTGAATCAAGATTTTGGAGTTGAAGTCCAGGATCTGCACTAAGAATCCTACCAGCTGTGAACATAGTTTGTCATAGCTAGAACCTGGAAACAACCTAAATGCCCCTCGATCGAAGAATGGATAGGAAAATGTGGAGTACTACACAATGGAGTACTACACAGCAGAAAAAAATGACAACTGGAATTTTGTAGGAAAATGGATGGAGCTAGAAAGCATCATTTTGAATGAGGTAACCCAGACACAGAAAGACAAGTATCACATGTACTCACTCATAAGTGGTTTTTAAACATAAAGCAAAGAAAAACAGCCCACAAATCACAATCCCAGAGAACTTAGACAACAATGTGAACACTAAGAGAGACATACATGGATCTAATCTACATGGGAAGTAGAATGACAAAATCTCCTGAGTAAAGAATTGGGAGCATGGGGACCTTGGGGAGGGGGGGAGGGGAGATGCAGGGAGGGGGAGCAGAGAAAAATGTAGAGCTCAATAAAAATCAATAAAAAAGTGTCCTGCCAGCTGAACATGGTGGGTGCATGACTAAATTCTAGATTTAGGAGGCTCGGGAAACCAAGACTGAGAACAGACTGGTTATACAGAAAGATACTATCTCGAAACAAAAGCTAAAATACAAACCTCCCTCCAGGGGATTTTGATGGACCTCCTAGACTAATCCTTGACTTCCAGGCAATATTAGCTTTTGCTCCATCTTAAGATGATCATGATATGATTCCAGAACCGAGTTCATTGAGAACTTAAGAAAGGGACCCTCTTCCTATTCGATTGGAAACCTTTGGCTGTCCACCCAGGACATTCATTCTCAGGGGCACTACTTCTCAAACTCTCTTGCTACACAAAACCTTTAAAGACTTGACAAGGACTTCCCTGGGATCCTCTGCTAAGTGGATTGTACATTATCTAAGACAAACATATTAGATTGTTAGTCATAACAATGAAAATTACAAATTTCCATCATCCGTGAAGTACCGAGTTTGTATTTTTTATTCAAGTGATGATGATATGATGCTGTTGAAATCTTTACTCACATTATTTTATATGGTGCTCTTGACCTTCTCAAGGAGTCACTACTTTTATTTTAATGAGAAATTGAAGCTTGGGAAAGTTAGTAGCCTCCGTCAGGATGAAAAACCACAAATTCATGTCCATAGAATGTATCCCAGTCAAACCAGAATATGTTCAAATGGAATGTTAAAAGGAGGTCTGTGAAAGTTTACCAAACCAAGTTAGCTTCAGATCTAAATTGGATTAGAGGACTAGAGATTATAAAAGTTAGGGCAGTAGACAAGATACAATCATTGTGGATTAATTCTAGAATTCAAGACATGATGAGGAGAGTGAAAAGAGACAAGTACAGGGCGTTTATGTGTGCCAATCTGTATCTTGAGTCAATCTCATCACACAATCAGTTTACTCTTAGTTGAAATTGATAGATGAAGAAATGGTCATCCAAACTAGAGGCTTCTTGATGACAGCAATCATAATTTACACTTCTTTGTCCTCACACAATTCAACATTCAATATATTTTATTAAATTGATTTATACTTTCAGGTTTGTGCTATATAGTAAGGATGAAAAGTTACTATGCTATACAATAAGGATGAAAACTTACTAAAGACATGGTCACAATGTCTGTGGAGCTCACAGTGTAAAATGGATTCTAAATGAGGACTTAAAGGATGAAATTCACATGAGAGAATTTAGAGAGCTAAAAATATTGACTATGAGTATATATGCAATTTTTGGCATAAGGTTATTTTCTACTGGATTATCTCAATGGATTTATAACAGGATGGAAGAGAATACATAAATAAATAAATTATTTAATATAAGACTTAAGAGTTTGCTTTTATGTGGATTTAATTGGCCATGTGAGAGCTAATCTGTAGGAGGGAGGGGATTGCTTGTTCATCCTGGCTGCCAAGAACTAAAATAACCACACAGAAACTGTATTTATTAAATCACTGCTTGGCCCATTAGCTCTAACTTCTTATTGGCTAACTCTTACATCTTAACCCATTTCTAGTAATCTGTGTTTAGCCATGTGGCAGTGGCTTACTGGCAAAGATTTGGCATATCTGACTCTAGCGGCTCCATGGTGTCTCTCTGGCTCCACCTTTCTTTCTCCCAGCACTTAGTTCTGTCTTCCCTGCCTACCTAAGTTCTGCCCTATCAACAGGCCAAGACAGTTTCTTTATTCATTAATGGTAATGACAGAACACAGAAGAGACTCCCACATCAGAACAGATCATGGAAGAAGGGAAAGTTTCAAAGAGGTAACATTTGATTTTTTCAGCTAAACAGTAGGAGAGAATTCTAAGCATAAGACTTATAATAAATTTTGATCATCAGCCTGATGGGATATAAAATCACTATGGAAACAAATTACTGGCAATGTCGATAAGGGACTAGGTTAGACTAGCTAATGTGTGAAGACCTACCCTAAATGTGGGTGACATCATTCCATGGGTTGGGATCCAGGACTTAATAAAAATGAAAAGTTGAAGTGAGCATAAGCATTCATTCTCTGAGCTTCCTGACTGCATCCATGACACAACCAGCTGCCTCCTGCTTTTGTTGTCAGACCTTCTCTGCCAGGATAGATGGTATCCACTGAGGCTGTAAGATAAATAAAACCTTCCCCTCTCAGGTTGCTTTTCTCATATATTTTGTCAGGGCATCAAGAAAAGTGGCCACTAGCAAGCATAATATGCAAAAGTATGGAAAGATTAAAAGCGTATACTACACTTGAGAAAATACACATAATTTGATATGCAGTATTGTAAAGCCCCAGACCTACCTCATCCTCCCTTATCTAACAACTGTGAGTGCCCACAGTATTCTAGCTGCTTTCAAGAGTAAACTCGTAGGCAGCTGTTTTCCATACCACCTAGCCCCCACCTCAGGATTTAAAAAGTAGTTATCAGTAAGAGAAGGTTTAGAAAAATAGCCTCCTCTTCCATTTGGATTTTCACCTTGTATTTGAGGAAGCTACTGATAAGATAGGAAATGCAACTATTCACCACTGTCTGTTCTTCATGTATTTTAGTGTTAAGGATTAAACTCAAAGCCCAAGAACACTAGTCAAGTTTTGTTTGATTGGACTCAATCCCCAGCCCTTATTCCTTTTATTCCTACAGGATTTTAAGGCCTACATGTAGTGTATGGAATAATTGCCTGGTATATGTATCCTACTATCTAGTTGCTAACTTTCCAGATCCTTTACTGCTGCTAGGAGTTTGTGTAGTTTCCTCCTCCATTATTGTCCACCGTTCTCTCTTTTCTGCTCTCGTAGAGCTAGTGTATTTGTCATTGTTATACCTCTGCTTTCTTCTTATTTCTCAGGCTGTTCCCAGGATTGTCTTCAGATACTTGTCATGTTGAGAATCAGAGGCGTCTCAGAAACAACTGAGGTCAAACCAAATCAATGACGCCTCTATTCCTTGCTTGTTGAAGTGAACCATGACCTGGCTTTGGATTTTGGCTTCCCTTTCAGCCATTTTTCCATCACAATATTCCAGATTCCTCAGTCTTTTTCAGTCTGGTCTCCATCCTGTATGACTACCATCAGACCTTCGCTTCCTTGTGGGACCCTCCCTGCCCTAATTTCTGGTATAATATGCATCGAGAAGTTGACCTCTGCATTAACTAATGACTCCCACTAGTCACTCACTAGCCATAGCACATCTCTCCTGTCGTTGACACTGACTATACTACTCAGGTAATTATTAAGATCTCAGTAGGAGACAAGTAAAATTCTCCTTCTCTGGCTCCCTGAATCATGCCTATAAATAGTCAGACCTTTTTTTTTAAAATATCTTAGTTGCTTTGAATTACATCTGCAGGGAGGAGTTTTCATCACTTTCCCTGACTCTGTTTCCAGGAGTTCCCCCCTCAAGGAGGGAATCAATATACATGAGTTATCTGTTGTCTCTCCACTTAATTGTAGGCAAGAGTCACCTTACTGAAGAACATAAAATGATTTTTATTGACTGCTTGGATTATGAGTTTCTCTGAGATAACAGGAGACCTAGGAAAAATTAACTCAATTCATTTTGATAGGCTACAATTTCTGCCCACAGTCTTTGTCCTCAGAGTGACTGCCTTTGGGAGACTATGTTCTTTCTCATCTAGCTAGAATAACCCATATGGACGGATAATTCTCATAGTCTACCAACTAGTATGTTTTATATTTTTAATTGTTTTTATTGAGCTATATTTTTTCTGTTCTTCTCCCTTCCTTTCCCCTCCCTTACTCCCCTCCCCCATGGTATCCATGCTCTCAATTTACTCATGAGCTTGCATTTTACTATTTTCCATGTATATTAGATCCATGTATGTCTCTCTTAGGATCCTCTTTGTTGTCTATGTTCCCTGGGATTGTGAATTGTAGGCTGCCTTTTTTTCTTTTGCTTTATGTCTAAAACCCACATGAGTGAGTACATATGATATTTGTTTTTCTGGGTCTGGGTTACCTCACTCAATATATTTTCTAGAACCATATATTTAGTCAAAAATTTCAAGATGTCATTAATTTTTTTCTGCTGTGTAGTCCTCCATTGTGTAATGTACCAAATTTTCCTTATCCATTCTTCATTCTAGTGGCATTTAGGTTGTTTCCAGGTTCTGACTATGACAAACAATGCTGCTATGAACATAGCTGAGCACATGTCCTTGTGGTATGGTTGAGTATTCTTTGGGTATATAGCCAAAAGTAGTATTGCTGGGTCTTGAGGAAGGTTGTTTCCTAATTTTCTGAGAAATTGCCATATTGAAATCCAAAGTGGCTATACCAGTTTGCACTCCCACCAGAAATGGAGGAGTGTTTCCTTTACCCCACATTCTATCCGGCATAAGTTGTCATCAATGTTTTGATCTTGGCCATTCTTACAGGCATAAGATGGAATCTCAGGGTTGTTTTAATTTATATTTCTCTGATTGCTAAGGATGTTGAGCATTTTTAAGTGTCTTTCAGTTATTTTAGATTCCTCTGCTGAGAGTTCTCTGTTTGGGTCTATACCTCATTTTTTATAGGATTATTTTTGATGATCAATTTCTTGAGTTCTTTGTATATTTTGGAGATCAGCCCTCTGTCTGATGTGGGGTTAGTGAAGATCTCCCATTCTGTAGACTGCCATTTTGTCTTACTGACCATGTTCTTTGCTTTACAGAAGCTTCTCAGTTTCAGGAGTTCCCATTTATTAATTGTTGCTCCCTGTGTCTGCTACTGGGATTATAGTTAGGAAGTGGTCTTCTGAGCAAACACATTCAAGTGTACTTCCCAATTTCTCTTCTATAAGGCTCAGTATAATTGGCTTTATATTGATGCCTTTGATGCATTTGAACTTGAGTTTTGTACATGATGATAGATATGGCTCTATTTTCATTCTTCTACAGGTTGATATACAGTTATGCCTGCACCATTTCTTGAATATGTTTTCTTTTTTCCATTGTATAATTTTAAGTTCTTTGTCAAAAACTAGGTATCCATAGGTATGTATCTTAATATTTGGGTCTTCAATTCACTTCCATTGGTCCTCCTGTCAGTTTTTACACCAATACCGGCTGTTTTCAGTACGTAGCTCTGTAGTAGAATTTGAAGTCAGGGGATTGTGATGCCTCCAGAAGTTCCTTTACTGTACAGGATTGTTTTGGATATTCTGGGTTTTTTGCCCTTCCACATGAAGTTGAGTATTGTTCTTTCAAGGTGAAGAATTTTGCTGGGCATTGCATTGAATTTGTAGATTGCTTTTTGGTAAAATTTCCATTTTTACTATGTTAATTCTACCTACCCAAGAGCATGGGAGATCTTTCCATGCTTTGGTTTCTTTTTAAATTTCTTTTTCCAAAGATTTAAAGTTATTGTCATACAGGTTTTCCACTTGTTTGGTTAGAGTTACTCTGAAATATTTAATGCTATTTGTAGCTATTGTGAAGGCTGATATTTCTCTGATTTCTGTTTTCCCCTTTATTTATTTATTATTGATATTTATTGAGCTCTACATTTTTCTGCTCCCCTCCCTACCTCTCTCCTTCTCCTTCAATCCTCCCCCAAGGTCCCCATGCTCCCAATTTACTCAGGAGATCTTGCCTTTTTCTACTTCCCATGTAGATTAGATTCCATGTATGTCACTCTTAGTGTTCGCATTGTTGTCTAAGTTCTCTGGGATTGTGATTTGTGGGCTGTTTTTCTTTGTTTTATGTTTAAAAACCACTTATGAGTGAGTACATGTTATACTTGTCTTTCTGTGTCTGGGTTACCTCACTCAAAATAATGTTTTCTAGCTCCATCCATTTTCCTGCAAAATTCAAGTTATCAGTTTTTTCTGCTGTGTAGTACTCCATTGTGTAAATATACCACATTTTCCTTATCCATTCTTCAATCGAGGGGCATTTAGGTTGTTTCCAGGTTCTGGCTATGACAAACAATTCTGCTATGAACATAGCTGAGCACATGCCCTTGTGGCATGATTGAGCATCCTTTGGATATATACCCCAAAGCGCTATTGCTGGGTCTTGAGAAAGGTTGTTACCTATTTCCTGAGAAATCACCACACTGACATCAAAAGGGGCTGTACCAGCTTGCACTCCCACCAGCAATGCAGAAGTGTTCTCTTTCCCCCACAACCTCTCCAGCATAAGTTGTCATCAGTGTTTTTTTTTTATCTTGGCCATTCTTATGGTATAAGATGGAATGTCGGAGTTGTTTTGATTTGCATTTTTCTTTTTTTTATTTTTATTAAAAATTTCTGCCTCCTCCCCGCCTCCCCTTTTACCCCCCCACCCCACTCCACTCCCCCTTCCTCTCCTGACCAGAGAGCAGTAAGGGTTCCCTGCCCTGTGAGAAGTCCAAGTTCCTCCCCGCTCCATCCAGGTCCAGGAAGGTGAGCATCCAAACAGGCCAGCCCCCCCCCCCAAAGCCAGTAAGCATAGTAGGATCCAAATCCAGTGTCATTGTCCTTGGCTTCTCAGCAGCCCTCATTGTCTGCCATGTTCAGGGAGTCCGGTTTTATCCCAGGCTTTTTCAATCCCAGTCCGGCTGGGCTTGGTAAGCTCTGAATAGATCAGCCCCACCATCTCAGTGGATGGGAGCACTCCTCACAGTCCAGACTTCCTTGCTCATGTTTTCCCTCCTTCTGCTCCTCATTTGGACCTTGGGAGTTCAGTCCAGTGCACCAATGTGTGGCTCTGTCTTTATCTCCATCCATCGCCAGATGAAGGTTCCCTCACGGTCCTGACTTTCTTTCTATGTTCTCCCTCCTACTGCTCCTCGTCAGGACTTTGGGAGCTCAGTCCGGTGCTTCAATGTGGGGCTCTGTCTCTATCTCCATCTATTGCCAGATGAAGGTTCTATGGTGATATGCAAGATAATCATCAGTATGGCTATAGGATCTGGCCTTATCCGACTCCCTCTCCTCAGCTGCCCATGGAACTAGCTGGGGGCATCTTCCTGGATACCTGGGAACCCCTCTGGAGTCAAGTCTCTTAATAATCCTAAGATGTGCTCCTTAATTAGGATATTTGCTTCCCTGCTCCCATATCCACCCTTCCTATATCCCAAGCATCCCATTCCCCCAAGTTCTCCCCATCCTCCCCTTCACGCTATTCTCTCCCCATTTCCCCTTTCCCCCCCACCCCCCCCCCCCCCCACTTCCCAATTTTTGCCTGGCAAACTTGTCTACTTCCAATATCCAGGAGGATAACTATATGTTTTTCTTTGCTTTAACCTTCTTATTGTCTTCTCAAGGATCACGAATTATAGGCTCGATGTCCTTTATTTATGGTTAAAAACCGATTATGAGTGAGTACATCCCATGTTCATCTTTTTGGGTCTGGGTTACCTCACTCAGAATAGTGTTTTCTATTTCCATCCATTTGCATGCAAAATTCAAGATGTCATTGTTTTTTACCGCCGAGTAGTACTCTAATATGTATATATTCCACAGTTTCTTCATCCATTCTTCCACTGAAGGGCATCTAGGTTGTTTCCAGGTTCTGGCTATTACAAATAATGTTCCTATGAACATAGTTGAACAAATGCTTTTGTAGTATGATTGGGCATCTCTTGGGTAAATTCCCATGAGTGGAATTGCTGGGTCCTGGGGTAGGTTGATCCTGAATTTCCTGAGAAACTGCCACACTGCTTTCCAAAGTGATTGCACAAGTATGCATTCCCACCAGCAATGGATGAGTGTACCCCTTGCCCCACAACCTCTCCAGCAAAGGCTACCATTGGTGTTTTTGATTTTAGCCAATCTGACAGGTGTAAGATGGTATCTCAAAGTTGTTTTGATTTGCATTTCCCTGATAGCTAAGGAGGTTGAGCATGACCTTAAGTGTCTTTTGGCCATTTGGAATTCTTCTGTTGAAAATTCTCTGTTCAGTTCAGTGCCCCATTTATTAAATGGATTAATTAGCATTTTGAAGTCTAGTCTCTTGAGTTCCTTATATATTTTAGAGATCAGACCTTTGTCAGTTGCAGGGTTGCTGAAGATCTTTTCCCAGTCAGTAGGCTGCCTTTGTGTCTTAGTGACAGTGTCCTTTGCTTTACAGAAGCTGCTCAGCTTCAGGAGGTCCCCTTTATTCAATGTTGCCCTTAATGTCTATGCTGCTGGGGTTATACGTAGGAAACGGTCTCCTGTGCCCATATGTTGTAGAGTACTTCCCACTTTCTCCTCTATCAGGCTCAGTGTGTTCCGATTAATATTGAGGTCTTTAATCTATTTGGACTTGAGTTTTGTGCATGGTGAGTTTTGTGCATATGGATCTACTTTCATTCTTCTACAGGTTGACATCCAGTTATGCCATCACCATTTGTTGAAGATGCTCTCTTTCTTCCATGTGTACTTATGGCTCCTTTATCAAAAATCAGGTGTTCAAATGTTTGTGGGTTAAGATGCGGGTCTTCTATTTGGTTCCATTGGTCATGTTCTCTGTTTTTATGCCAATACCAAGCTGTTTTCAATATTGTAGCTCTGTAATAGAGTTTGAAGTCAGGGATGGTAATGCCTCCAGAAGTACCTTTATTGTATAAGATATTTTTGGCTATCCTGGGTCTTGTTTTTCCATATAAAGTTGATTATTGTTCTCTCAAGTTCTGTGAAGAATTTTGTTGGGACCTTGATGGGGATTGCATTGAATCTATAGATTGCTTTTGGTAGAATTGCCATTTTTACTATGTTGATCCTCCCAATCCAAGAGCAAGGGAGATCCTTCCATTTTCTGGTATCTTCTTCAATTTCTTTCTTCAGGGAATTAAAGTTCTTGTCAAGTAGATCCCTCACTTCCTTGGTTAGAGTTACCCCAAGATATTTTATGCTATTTGTAGCTCTCGTGATAGGTGATACTTCTCTGATTTCCCTCTCTACTTCCTTATCCTTTGTGTATAGGTGGGAAACTGATTTTTTGGAGTTGATCTTGTATCCTGCCACGTTACTACACCATATCTATCACCGTGCACAAAGCTGAAGTCCAAATGTATTAAGGATCTCAATATCAATCTGAACACACTGAACCTGATAGAAGACAAAGTGGGAAATAGCCTACAACATATAGGCACAGGAGACCACTTCCTACGTATAACCCCTGTAGCACAGACAATAAGGGCAACATTGAATAAATGGGACCTCCTAAAACTGAGAAGCTTCTGTAAAGCAAAGGACACTGCCACTAAGACAAAAATGCAACCTACTTATTGGGAGAATATCATCACCAACCCCACAACAGACAAAGGTGTGATCTCCAAAATGCATAAAGAACTCAAGAAACTAGACTTTAAAGGCTAATTATCCCAATTAAAAATGGGGGCACTGAACTGAACAGAGAATTCTCAACAGAAGAAGTTCAAATGGCCAAAAGACACTTAAGGTCATGCTCAACCTCCTTAGCAATCAGGGAAATGCAAATCAAAACAGCTTTGAGATGTAGAAGGAGCAGCGGGCTGCATCCCACCACCCGGATCCCCCATGGCTAGCTTTACACCTGAAATAACAACACACAATTTGTATTCCTTTAAACACTGCCTGGCCCATTAGTTTCAGCCTCTTATTGGCTAATTCTCACATCTTGCTTAACCCATTTCTATTAATGTGTGTAGCACCACGAGGTAGTGGCTTACCAGGAAGGACCTTAGCCTCTGTCCATCTCAGAGAGGAGAGGCATGGTGACTGAGGCATTTGCCTGACTCTGCTTTCTTTCTCCCACAATTCTGTTCTGTCTACTCCACCTACCTAATTTTCTGTCCTATTAAAGGGCCAAGGCAGTTTCTTTATTAACCAATGATAGTAACACATAGACAGATAACCCTCCTCCATCAATATGGATCTATTTTCATTCTTCTACAGGTTGACATCCAGTTCTGCCAGCACCATTTGTTGAAGATGCTATCTTTCTTCCATTGTATACTCTTAGCTCCTTTGTCAAAAATCAGGTGTTCATAGGTTTGTGGGTTAATATCCTGGTCTTCAATTCGATTCCATTGGTCAACTTCTCTGTTTTTATGCCAGTACCAAGCTGTTTTTATTACTGTAGCTCTTTAATAGAGTTTGAAGTCAGGGATGGGAGTGGGGGTAGGATGGGGTAAGGGGAGATGGGAAGAGAGAAGTGAGAAGGGGATGATGGGGAGAGTTTGGGGGGAATGGGACTGTTGGAATGGAGGAAGAGTGGATATGGGAGCAGGGAAGTATATATCTTAATTAAGGGAACCATTTGAGGGTTGGCAAGAGACTGGACTCTAGAGGGGTTCCCAGGTGTCCAAGGAGATGTCCCCATCTTGCTCCTTGAGCAGCTGAGGAGAGGGTGCCTGAACTGGCCCTATACTATAGCCACACTAATGAATGAATATCTTGTATATCACCATAGAACCTTCATCTGCCATTGGATGGAGATAGAGACAGAGACCCACATTGGAATGCAGGACTGAGCTCCCAAGGCCCAAATAAGGAACAGGAGAGAGAACATGAGCAAGGAAGTCTGGGCCGTGAGGGGTGCACCCACCGACTGTGACTATGGGGCTGATCTAATGGGAACTCACCAAGGCCAGCTGGACTGGGACTGATGGAGCATGTGATCAAACTGGACTCTCTGAACATGGCTGACAAGGAGGGCTGACTGAGAAGCCAAGGACAATGGCACTTGGTTTTGATTTTACTGCATGTACTGGCTTTGTGGGAACTTAGTCTGTTTGGATCTTCACCTTTTTAGACCTGGATGGAGGGGGGAGGACCTTGGACTTCCCACTGGGCAGGGAACCCTGACTTCTCTTTGGACTGGAGAGGGAGGGGGAGGGTCATTGGAGGAGGGGGAGGAAAAGTGGAGGAGGGGAGGAGATGAAACTTTGTAATAATAATAACAGTAATAAAAAAGAAAAAAATTCTTAAGGAAATATATCCAAATTCCTTTAGTAAATAAAAACAGTATTACTCAATTACCAAAAACAGGCAAATAAAACAGCAAAAATAGAAATTATAGGTTAATATATCTGATGAACATAGATGCAAAAATCCTCACTAAAATACCTGTAAACCAAATATATGTATATATAAAAAAATCACACAATCAAGCTGACTTTATTCCTGAGATGTCAGAATGGTATAACATATATCAATAAATTTAATCATAAAATGGGCTTAAAGTAGAAATTTATATGATTATATCAATAAATGAAGAAAAGAACTTTTGATAAAACTCTACCATGTCATCATGATAGAAGTCCTGGAGAGAGTAAAACTAGAGGGAACATAAGTAAACATCATAATGTTCATATATGACAAACCTACTGCCAACATCATATTAAATGGAGAAAAACTGAAGGAATGCCCTTAAAATTTGGAACAAAACAGACCTTTTCTTTCACTATTTCCACTCCTTAATACATTGCTAGTTAGATCAATAAGACAAGAAAAAGAAGTTAATGAATATAAGTAGGAAAAAGAAGTCAAATTATCCTTATTTGCAAGTAATATTATACATAAGAGATCACACATATTCCACCAGAAAGCTTCTAAAAATAATCAACACTTTCAGGATACAAAATCTACTTACAGAATCCAGGAGCATTTCTCTTTTTTAAACTGAGACTATATTCTTCTCTCATATAATACATTCCAACTACAGTTTTCCCTCTTTCTTCTCCTCCCACATCCCTTCTCCCCTATATTCACTTCTCTGTTTCTCTTTAGAAAAGAACAGGTCTCCAAAGATGACAGCAAAACAGGACAAAACAAGATAGAATAAGATAAGGCAAAAGTCTTTGTACTGAGACTGGGCAACAAAACCACATAGGGGGAAAAGAATCCCAAGGGAAAACAAAAGTCACCATCCACACTACTCATTGGCATAGAGAGATTTAGCTGGTCCCTCCATGAAGCCTTCACCCATATGTTGTAGTCTCTTTGGCTTGAGAAGTTATTCTGCAGTCTGCCAAAATAAAAACCAGCCACAAAATATTCAACCTACATCTGTCCTGCCTGCAAGACATGCTGGGACAATGGTGGTGCAGAACTTGTGGGAATGGTCAACCAATATCTGGTTTATCTTGAGGCTGAAGTCATGAGAGGAGCCTTTCTATATAATAATAATAAACATGCTCGGAAAGAGATAGTGTACATACTCACATTCACAAGGAAAATAAGATATCTAGGAATAAACCTTACTAAGGAGATGAAAGACCACTGCAATAAAGACTTTACATCTCTGAAAAAAGATTGAGGAAAAATACATGGATGTATACAATTAATATTGTGAATATTTCCAGTCTACTACAAATACACATACAGATTTAATTCACTCATAATCAAAATTTATATATAACCACAAAGGACCCCAGATAGCTGGAATAATCTTGAGCAAAAAGAACAACACTGAAAGGATTATCATACCAGAGTTTAAGATATATTATAGGTCCTTAGTAATAAAAATAGAGTGGTACTGGCACAAAAACAGACAAGTGTAATAGAACAAAATATAGCTACACCCATTTGATATTTGAGAAAGACTCTAAAAAGCATACACTGGAGAAAATATTGCATTTTCAACAAATAGTGCTGGGAAAACTGGGTGCCCACCTTAAGTAGAATGAAATTAGACCTGTATCTATCACCTTGAACTAAACTCAACACCAAATGGATTAAAGACCTCAATGTAAAATCTGAAGTATTGAAACTGCTAGAAGAAAATGTAGACAGTACCCTACACAATATAAGTGCAGGAAAGGATTTTCTGACTAGGACTCCATTGGTTTAGAAATTAAGCCCAAAACTGACTAATGGAACTTCATTAAACTAAAAAACTTCTTTCTGTACAGCAAAGAAAGCAATCAAGATAGTGAAAAAGAAGCCCATTGAGTGGGAAAGAATCTTCAACAACTATACCTCTAGCAGAGCATTAACATCCAGAATATACAAGAACTCAAATAGCAGCAGCAACAACAACAAAAATCCCAACAAAACAAAACAAAAAAACCCAAATAAACAAATGGGCTATGGACCTGAAGAGAGAATTCTCAAAAGAAGTCATAAAATGGCACCATCTCATCTTCCAGAGCATCCGGGTTCATTTCTAGTCCCCACATGGTGGATCAGTTACATCAGTTTCAGGGTATCTGACTCCCTAATCTGTCTGCCCTGGGTAGCAGGCACATACATGGTACACAGACTTTCATTCAGGCAAAGCAACTCACACACAAAATAATAAAAAAGTTTTAAAGACTATTCTATATCCTTAGGAATTAAATAAATGCCTATTAAAATATTTTGAGATTTCATGTTGTCTCAGTCAGATTGACTAAAACAAAGAAAACAACTGACAACAAATATTGATGAGGATGTGGGAAAAAGAGAACTCCCATTAACTTTTACTTTTGATGTTAATTTCTTTTCCACTTCCTTCTCTCCAGCCCTTCACATGTATATGCCCCCCCCCCCCTTGGTCACTCTCTCTTTCTCTCAACTTCATGAACTTTTTGTGTGTACATGCACATGCATGCGCGCGCACACACACAGACGCACACACATTTATATTCCTTAAATATATGAATACAACCTTCTCAGTCCACAGTGTGTTACTTGCATGTATATGATTTCAGGGATGACCTTTTGCTATTGGATAACCAATTGTGGGGGAACTCTTCTCTGAGGAAGACTATTTCTCCCACTGTCAGCATTCCTCAGTTGCCTGTAGTGGTTTGTCTAGGGTTGAGGTCTGTAGGCCCATATTTCTATATGATATGGCAGCCAGGCTATCAATCCATAGTTAGTACCTGAAGGGGTCACATAACCTTCCAGACAGGCTGTCTCTAACCTAACAAAGGGTCACGATATTGCTTTGCTCTTTCTTTGTCATTTGGAGGATGCCTGAAAAGAGGTGCTAATTCAAGCCTACATGACAGCTAGCATACAGACCAGAAAGATGTGACTAAAAGCCATTCACCTGGTTACCTAGGGAACAGAATGCTAATGATTTTACCCCTCAGTTTATGTTTTGATATATAAGGCTGTTTGAAGAATAAAGCAAGGAAATTCTTTAGCATGTGAACTCAGGATTTTATGAGGTATCACTGAGGATCTCCCTCCTGATAAAGTCATGTGAGTTGTGTCTTTATTCCCGGCACTTCCACACCGGTCCAGAGAGAGATAGTTTATGTTGGGGTCTGGTCCAGAGAGATAATTTATGGTCCGGGATATCACCGGACCCTGACAGAGGCCCCATCATAGTTCTCTCTTCCATGTTAGCATGTCTATTGTTGCTGTCTTTTTATAGGTCACATTTAGTCGGCCATGTTGATGACACTTCATAGGTGTAGTTTTCCTGTCATTTTTTAAGAGATGCAATATCACAGCAAACTTTCTGTGCCTCTGGTTTGTACAATTTTGAAGCTCCGTTTTCTGACTTTAGACTCTCCCTGAGTCTAAAGAGCAGAAGTCGTGTCATAGATATATCAGCTGGGGCCAGGAACCGCACAATCACCCATTCTCTTCCATTTGGTCAGTTTATAAAGGTCTTTGACAAAGTGTGAGACCTTATACCTATTAGTATAAGGAAAACTATTTAGAATGTAGTTAGGAATTATGATGATTTAGTAAAGTGGTGATTGTAGGCTCTCCTCTGAGACCTGTGACTTCACTGGCTCTGGAGAGTTTTCTAGGTTTCTGGCACCCTCTGGTTGCTTAGGCCTTATATCCAGTTAGAGGGCTGTTGGTTACTGCTAAGGTGTGCATGCCACTGTTGCATTCTTAGGGTCAATGTACCATGCTTGTTATTGATTTAGTTGATAGATGTCATAGCTGAGTAGGACTTTTGGTATCACGAAAACTAGTTTTTAATGGAGGAGGCTTTCAGGTTAGATCCTACTTAGGTCCTCTGGGTCTTGTGTCTAAAGTGTATGGTGTTTTAACTATGGGGATTTTCCTTCCACCTTTGGAGTTGGGTAAGAGGCAGCTAAGGGCAAAAGCAATAGTCTGTAATGTTTTGCGAATCTCTCAGGCAGCTTTGACCAACAAAAGGGGCCTTTCTCTTGCCTGGGATTGGGTTTTTGTTAGTCTATGGTTCTTTGGGAGAGCACTGGTAGCCCAGATAGGAAAATTTTATTTAAACTATATATGTATATGCAGACTTATATGTATCATATGTAATTTAGGTGACTAGGTAATTATTCCTTATGACTTTCATACATTCTTTCTTTTATTTTATTCTCTTCCCTCCTTCTTTTGCATTTATCTCCTCCCCAGTCAAAGTCCCACCATTTTTCTCATTTCCTTGTTCCAATCATTTGTTTCTTGCTATTACTCTCTATAGAACTCCTTTCCTGTCCCCTTTATACTTTCCTATTTTCTGTGGTTACTTCATGTTGTGTAGTCATATCTAAGGATTTGGGTCTAGAAACCACCAATGAGAGATAGCATGAAATATGTGTCTTTCTGAATATGTCACCTCACTCAATACTTTTTCTACTTCCATCTATCTACCTGCAGACTTCATGACTTTATTTTTGTTTAAAGCTGAATAATATCCTATAAAATATATGTACCATACTTTATCTATTTGTCAGTTGAAGAATGTTTAAGTTGTTTCCATTTCCTAACTATCATAAATGGTACAGAGATGAACCTGATTGAATAAGTATCTATGAAGTAGGATGTTGAATCCTTTGTCCATATGCTGAAGAGTGGTATAGCTGGATCATACAGTAGATTTATATTTAACTTCTTGAGTATAATACATCACTGGTTAATCCTTGGCTTCTATGTTTTTCTGACCTGAAAAATATGTGCACATCTCCTTTGTCATACTTTTTTATTGATGTTTTTATTTTATATATAATCTGATTTTCTGTCAATGCAATTATAATTTTGTTACTCTAACTTTATTGTACATTTTAATATTTTATATGGAGAATTTCCTCTCTATTTTCTCTTTAATATTGACTTATATACACAAATAAATAAAGTGTGTGCATGTATGTGTATGTGCACACACATGTGTATGTGTTGAATATGGATTCTCTCTACATTTGCTCAAAACTATTTTATAATCTTGATTAGCATTAGAAAATTTCTCCACAAATACCTTGATGTGGGATTCACCTCTGTATGCTGTGAATATGTTCTATTACCATTGGTTAATGAAGAAGATGCTTTGGCCTATGACAGTGCAGAATATAGCAAGGTGGGAAATCCAAGCAGAGATAGATGATGAAAGAAGGCAGAGTCAGACAGATGCCATGTAGGTGCCCAAGAAGCAACAAGTAACAAACCATGAGCTTCATGGTAAAATATAAAATTGTAGTGAATGAGGCGAGCAGGCCTGCTTTTCGTCCCGCACGGCTCTCGCACAGCTAGCTTAACACCTGAAATGACAACACACAAATTGTATTCATTTAAATACTGCTTGGCCCACTATCTCCAGTTCCTTATTGACTATCACATATTGATCTAACCCATTTCTAATATCTGTATTACCACTTTACTGTGGCTTACTGGCATGAGTCTAACCAGCGTCCATCTTGGAGAGGAGAGTCATGGCATCTGCCTGACTCTGCTTTCTTCCTCCCAGTATTCTGTTCTGTCTACTCCACCCACCTAAGGGCTGGCCTATCAAAAGGCCAAGGCAGTTTCTTTATTAACCAATGAAAGTAACACATAGACAGATGACCCTCCTATATCACAAAATAATAGAAAGGGGTTCATTTAAGATGTAAGAATTAGTTAACAAGAAGCCTAAGCTAATAGGCCAAAGAGTATGTAATTAATATTAAGGCTCAGAATGATTATTTCATAAGTGACTGCAGGAGCTAGTGAGTGGGACCCAGTGGGTGGAGAGAAACTGGTCCAGGGGAACCAGCAGAATGGAGAATATTTGTAGCTTCAGTACTTTGCATATTTTTATAGTTTAACTCTTAAAATTTTATAGTTTCTTATGTTATTTGTTAATGGTATCTTGTTTACTATTATAGTTTCTTGTTATTACTGAGATAAAATATAATTTTTATAATGTGCTTCTTATCTGACTGTTTTTCTGAATCTTGTTATTATATGTATCATTTTATTGATCTTATTGGTTTTCCTAGGCAGAACATATAATCTGTAAGCATTGTTTAGCTTCATTACTTCTAATTCTTTTCTATATCATTAAGACCAGCCTGACCTACTTAGAGAGTTCCAAGCCAGTCTAAATAAAAAAAAGTCATATGATATCAGCATGTCTTACTACTGAAAATATTAATTTTGGACAGTTCTTTGCACTAAAATATTGACCAATATTTAAAATATAGAATGGTCCTAAATTGGGGTTGTCTATAGTTTCTAAGTCCTCACAGGTTTTTCTAAATACATAGTATAAAAAATTATATTTTGCTGGTAGTGATGGTATATACCTTTAGTGCAAGCACTTGAGAGGCAGAAGCAGTTAGTTTCTTCATTGAAAAAGTAACCCTTTCCCATTTGATATTCTTGGGGACTTTTTGTTTGTTTTTAATGAAGTAAGTATGAATCAGGTATAGTGTCACCTGCAATCCCGTTGCCCAGAATACAGGAAGATCAGGGAATTCAGGACAACCTAGGCCACATATCAACATTCTGTCCTAAACAAAATGAAGTCTCTAGAAGAAGGGCATATGCAAGTAAGGATAAATTAAGGCTCTTTTCTGGAGATAATTAATGGATTAAAAATATACTTTAAGGCTATTTAAATATCCTGTTTCCTACTAATTTTAGCTTTAATAAGATAATCTTGCCATTGGCATTTTTTATTCTGATGTTTATATGATGGTTTCTGATTTCCCTATTTTTTCCCATATTTAGTTATTAGAATTGTTTGGCAAGGAAAAATTGTCCTTTCTTTCTTGATGCATACAATCATTTCTTTCCTTCTTTTTCTCCTTTATTCTTTCATAGTAGTATGGATTGCTGTACATTTACTTTTTTATTAATAATAAAAAGTATTATTTTATATATTATTAAATATTTAGGCATTGGGAACTAATGTCAGACTGTCTTTTACATGTACCTATCACTATACAATGTTTAATCTTCTTGCTCATTAGATTTTATGAGTATGCTAAAATTTCAAAAAATGTTTGGTAGCTCAATTTTTCCATAGCAGTAAGTATGTAGGCAGTGGCTTATTTTAACTTCAAGTTTCGTATGTATCTATATCCATATTTACATAATATATGTGAATATTTTGGCCATATGTTCTAACTCTATTTTTCTTATTTAACTTGTTTATTGATTTTATTGAGCTATATGTTTTTCCTTATTCTCCCCTCTTTTCCACACCCTCCCCTTCTACCCTCTCCCATGGTCCCCATGCTCCCAATTTATTTGGGAGATCTTCTATTTTTCTACTTCCCATGTAGTTTAGATCCATGTATGTCTTTCTTAGGGTCCTCATTGTTGTCTAGGTTCTCTGGGATTGTGAATTGTAGGCTGGTTTTCTTTGCTTTATGTCTAAAAGCTACGTATGAGTGATTACATATGATATTTGTCTTTCTGGGTCTCAGTTACCACACTCAATATGATGTTTTCTGGATCCACCCATTTGCCTGCAAATCTCAAGATGTCATTGCTTTCTTTTTTACCACTGAGTAGTACTCCATTGTGCAAATGTACCACATTTTCCTTATCCATTCTTTGGTAGAGGGGCATATACAAGCAGGGCTCTTTTAAGAGGTCCTTCTACCAAGCAATTGAATGTTGTTTATGAGCAGCAAGTGTCTCATTACTTGGTGGTGGGAGACTAGGTGGAAGCACCTACTGCAACTAGGACAGATAGACTGGCTTCAGATGGGGCTGCAGGCATGAGGCTCCACTCTCACTTACCTAAAGCAGGCAGAGCCAGTTGCCAGGTCATATGGTTAGCAGAAGATTAGCAGTTCAAGGCTTGACTCACATGGTCAGAGAAGACTGCACACACAAAAAGTCAGGTCCAGACTGAAAGAACAAATTTCTAAACAGATATAGTATACTTAAAAATGTATTTAGATGCTGAAGAAAGAAAAAAAGGTATAGACAGTTATAGAAAAATAAATACATAGCTTAAAAATAATAAAGTCTTTAAAGAGATAGTAAAGAATTATAAAAGAAAAAAGCCACATAAAGATGAAAAATACATAAGGTTTCTTATCCTGAATGATGTTTTGTTGATTTTAATTTTCTGATTAATAGTAAACAATGGAAACTGCTAAATTAAACCAACCTGTATATTTTGAGAATGTCTTAACTTCAGAATGGAAGTCAGAAAATGGTTTGTCTTGGGGGAAGAGGTTATGCCTCTATTGCCAAGGGACACAAAAAGTTAAGTTTCTCTTCAAAATTAATGAAGATCAGATTTTATCAGGGAAAGCCTACTGAGGATTTGGGCAACAGATATGAAGGAAAAATCCAAAAAAAAAAGACTACAGGACAGGTGACTTACATACTGATTCCTGTCATGGGAATACCTCTGAGAATGGATAAAACATGGTAAGTCTTGTTGGCTACAAAGTCCTCATGTCATCCTTTCATATACATGGATAGAGAATGGATAGATTTATATTACAGTTTGGTTATACAATCCAAACAGATTTATACATTATCAAATACCTATTACTTGCTCAAATGTAAAACAAAAAATGATCTTTTTTGATTTATAAAATTTATTTATTTATTTTAATTTTTATTGATTTTTTTAGTGAGCTTCTCTACATTTTTCTCTGCACCCCTCCCTGTCTCTCCCCTCCCTCCATCAAATCTCCTCCAAGGTCCCCCATCTTTCCAATTTATTTAGGAGATCTAGTCTTCTTCTACTTCCCATGTAGGTTAGATCTATGTAAGTTTCTCTTGATGTCTTCATTGTTGTCTAAGTTCTCTGGGATTGTGGTGTGTAGGCTGGTTTTCATTGTATTATGTTTAAAAACCACCTATGAGTGAATACATGTGATAATTGTCTTTCTGTGTCTGAGTTACCTCACTCAAAATAATGTTTTCTGGCTTTATCCATTTTCCTGCAAAATTCAAGTTGTCGTTATTTTTTTCTGCTGTGTAACACTCCACTGTGTAAATGTACCACATTTTCCTTATCCATTCTTCGGTCAAGAGATATTTAGGTTGTTTCCAGGTTTTGGCTATGACAAACAATGCTGAATATAGTTGAGCACATGTCCTTGTGTCAAGATTGAGCATCCTTCGGATATGTACCCAAAAGTGGTATTTCTGGGTCTTGAGGAAGGTTGTTTTTTAATTTTCTGAGAAATTGCCACACTGACATCCAAAAGGGTTGTACCAGCTTGCATTCCCACCAGCAATGGAGAAGTGTTCCCTTTCCCCCACAACCTTTCCAGCATAAGGTATCATCAGTGTTTTTTATCTTGGCTATTCTTACAGGTATAAGATGAAATCTCAGAGTTGTTTTGATTTGCATTTCTCTGATGACTAAAAATGTTGAACATTTCCTTAAGTGTCTGTCAGCCATTTTAGATTCCTCTGTTGAGAGTTCTCTGTTTAGGTCTGTACTTCATTTTTTTTTTATTTCAGACCTCTGTCTGATGTGGGGTTAGTGAAGCTCTTTTCTCATTCTGTAGGCTGTCGTTTTGTCTTGTTGACTATGTCCTTTGCTTTACAGAAGCTTTTCAGTTTCAGGAGGTCCCATTTATTAATTGTTTCTCTTCAGTGTCTGTGCTGCTGGGGTTATATTTAAGAAGTGGTCTCCTGTGCCAATGCATTCAAGTATACTTCCCACTTTCTTTTCTATAAGGTTCAGTGTGGCTGGCTTTATGTTGAGGTCTTTGATCCATTTGGACGTGAGCTTTGTGCATAATGATAGATATGGGTTTATTTTCATTCTTCTACATGTTGATATCCAGTTATGCCAGCACCATTTGTTAAATATGCTTTCTATTTTCTATTTGATTTTTTTGCTTCTTTGTCAATAATCAGGTGTTCAAAGGAATGAGGATTGATATCCAGGTCTTCTATTTGGTTCCATTGGTCCTCCTGTCTCTTTTTATGCCAACACCAGGCTGTTTTCAGTACTGTATCTCTGTAGTAGAGTTTGAAGTCAGGGATTGTGATGCCTCCAGAAGGTCATTTATTGTACAGGATTGTTTTGGCTATTTTGGGTTTTTTGCTCTTCCATATGAAGTTGAGTACTGTTCTTTTGAGGTCTGTGAAAAATTTTGCTTGGATTTTGATGGGCATTGTATTGAATCTGTATATTGCTTTTGGTAAGATTGCCATTTTTACTATGTTAATTCTGCCTACTTAAGAGCATGGGAGATTTTTCCATCTTTTGTGTCTTTTTAAATTTCCTTCCTCAAAGATTTAAAATTATTGTCATACAGGTTTTGAAAGTTGCTCTGTAGTTTCTGTTTACTCATGTAATATTATATACTTCTTTGATAGTTATAGTTACATCCTTCCTTGTCACCAAATTAAGGAAAGAAACTTACATTAAGTGATGTAAAGTTTAAGGTTGAAAAACACAAAAGCTTAAGTTGTTTATATAAAAAGATGTCTTAAGGTCTAAAAAGATATTTTTTAGGATGGTAACTAACACAATATATGACAGAAAGTGGTTTATGAATAAAACTTTGAATTCACTAAGATAGGATATATGATAGAGTACTTTCTTGGAATTTGCCAAATACAAATGAACTAGGCATTGTGAATGTAATTCTTATCTGATAATTGCTCTTATTGTATGTGGTTTTACTATATCAGAGTTAAACCCTTTCCATTTTATTTACACAAAATTGGAAAATGTCATGGGATATTTTTACACTGTATAAAGATGCATTTCTGTGGTGTAATAAAAAGCTGAATAGCCAATAACTAGGCAGGAGGCATAGGTGGAATTTCCAGGGAAAGAAAATAAGAGGAGGAAACATCTAGGCAGATAGGAAAAGTAAGGAGACACGGAGAGGAAACAGGAGATACAAAATGGAAGAGTGACAGTTTGACATGATAGAATATAGATTAATATAAATTGGTTAATTTAAGTTATAAGAACTAGTTAGGAACAAGACTAAGCTATAGATTGAGCATTCATAATTAATAATAAAGCTCCATGTCATTATTTTGGAGCTGGCTGCAGGGACAGAAAATGACTAATTACATCCTAGTGCACATAAGCCAGCAGGCTAAGAAAGGAATAATAATGTTAGAAGGGGTGGTTGATCCAGACTGCCAAGGATAAATCAAACAACTTCTCCAGAATGGAGACAAGAATGGGCATGTCTGGAGTATATAAGATCTTTTAGGACATCTCTTGATATTACAATATCTTGGGATTAAAGTCAGTTGGAAAGTATATAATAATCCAGGCAATCACCCAAACACTTTATAAATGAATGTTTGGGTAACTACTCTAGGTTAAGAATCAAGACTTTCTGAGTTATTTTATTTGGGTGTATCACTTCTTGGCTTTCTCATTAAGAACAAATGAAAAATATATGCATATATGCAGAAACATATATATAATAAATATTTGTGTTTCTTCTATTATATTCCTTTATCAATTAGCACAATATCAATTGAGATAGTATCAGTAGTTAAGTGTCAATAAAGATATTGTATTTTAAAGCTGGGGAATATTTAAAAGCTTAAGCATTTCTCAAAGAACTTTACCATCTGCTCTGGTGAAAAATAGTATATTCTCATCTGTATTTGGAAAAGTTAAGTCACATTATACAGAGTGATGAGCTTGTTATTGACCTCATTTGAAAGTTAAGGCTGGCACAAAATGTGCTTGGATGGCAAGTTGAGAAGGGGTGGACTTGAGACCATTAATCTTTGTTGTCAACCTGATTGGATATGAAATTAATGAGATAATAGAATTACCTCTGGATGAGTCTGCAGAAGTAGTTCCTGAAAGAAGACTTTCCCTTACAAAGAAAATATCTTCATGCAATAACTCAAATATAAAGAAATCCAAAGAGGAAGCATTGCTGTCTGCTTCTCTTAACTTCTCCCTGGTGATGGTACCCAATTCTGCTGCCACCACCATTCTTTGCTTATATCAGAATCCAGATTTTTGGGGATTTGTTTACTGTGGATTCAATATAACAACTCTCCAGGACCTCCCAGGCTTTTCACATAAGATTGGTACTTCCATGACTGATGTGGGAGTCCCCTCTGTGTGTTGCTTGTATTGGTTAATGAATGAAGAACCTGCCTCAGCCTGATAGGGCAGAACTTAGGTAGACAGATAAGACAGAACTAAATTCTGGGAGGAAGAAAACAGAGGGGAGAGGAGAGAGAGAGAGAGAGAGAGAGAGAGAGAGAGAGAGAGAGAGAGAGAGAGAGAGAGGGGGGGGGGCATGGATTCACTGGACACAGACATTGGGAGTTTTAGCCAGTAAACCACTGCCATGTGGTGACACACAGATTAATAGAAATGGGTTAAGATGAAAGAGTTAGCCAATAAGAAGTTAGAACTAATGGGCCAAGCAGTGTTTTAATTAATACAGTTTCTGTATGATCATTTTGGGGCTAAGCTAGATGGGCAGCCAGGACGAACAAGTGACCCCCTTGCAACATATTACATCCAGCTTTATATAGTGAGTAGCTGCTATTGGATTCTCAATCTCTCAAGCTTGTTGATGGGCATTGTCAGGTTGCCTAGCTCCTATTGGTTGTAAGCCATTATTTTATTGGTTATAAGATTATAAATAGTAGCTGAGTGGTAATGGCACACATGCCTTTAATCCCAGCACTCTAGAGACAGAGGCAGATGGATCTCTGTTAGTTCAAGGACAGCCTGATCTACCAGAGCTAGCTCCAAGACAGGCTTCAAAACTACAGAGAAACCCTGTCTCAAAAAAAAAAAACCAAGAGTGTATTCAAGGTCCTTGGCTCAGGGACAGTGTCCTGCTCCTGCACCAAGGCCATCCACCCAGGGGGGTGAGAGGCTGCCCTCCAGGCAGTTCTGAAGATTCCCGCAAGGGAGTGTGGGCAACTTCAGCTTGTGTTGCAAGATCCCCTGTGTGCTACTGGACCCTGCCCTGGCCCCACGTTCGCCCTCTTGTCCTCTGCGTGGTGTCCTTGGGCTACCAGGCATCCTGATTCAGTGCTGAGGAGTTCCATCCAGATGTGAAAAGATAGGCAGAAGCCAATGTAAGAATTCCTCCAACAAACTGACCAGAATCCAGGCATCCCGAAACAACAAGAATTGAACACCATACTCCAGAAGAAATAGAAGAAATTGACTATAAACAGTACTTTAAAAATTGTTGTGAAGTATATGAATTTCTCAGTGAATGAATAACTTAGAAATATTTTAATGTTTGTACTGTAGAGATTGGTCCGTCTGTAAAATCCTTCTGTACAAGCATTAGAACCCGAGTTCTGATCTCCAACTCCCACGTGAAAGCCAGGCAAGTGGGCATGTGTCTATAACCCTGGCACTTGGGGGAGAAGCCAGAGACGGACAAATCCTGGTGGTTCACTGGCTGGCCAGTCTAGCTGAAACAACAGGTTCCCGGCTCGGTGAGAGACTCTGTTTTAAGAAATAAGGCAGACCGTTCCCTGAGATGGAACCCATACCTGACCTTGCTATAGTGGCAAAGAACTTGAGACTGGATAGGTCATAGGCCTCAGGTAAATGCATTACTATTATTCATTAGTATGATTAGTATATAGTAGTATATGACTCAAGGAGCATAGAAATGAATGAGATATTGCTATACCATAGGTCAGTGCCCTATCGCTCAGCCCTCATCAGAGAAGCCTCTTGGAGCAGATGGTAATAAACAGAGATTTACAACTGGACAATGCACATGTGAACTTACAGAAAGTGTGACAGCACGCACAAGACCTACACGGGTTCAAAACTGACAAAATCCCAGCACTGAGAAGAGGAAGTGGGCACAAAGGCCCCAACCAAGAAGCTGTTTGCAATGGGTACTTGCTGGGAGAGGGGAAGTCAGTTTTCTCCAGCGATGCGTCGCGGGTGTTCTACATTCTCCAAGGCAGGGCCCCTGCCCAGGGATAGCTGTCCAACACAGAGTGGACTCCATGTTGTTTTTGTGTAATTTTTATTTTGGTGGGTTCTTTTTATGTTTGTTTTGATTTTCTTTTTTCTTCCTTTTTCTTTCTTTAGGGAGAAAAACATGAAGTTGGGTGGGTAGAGAGGTGGTGAGGATCTAGAAGTAGTTGGTGGAGGGGAAATATAGTCAGGATATTTTGTATATATTGTATTTTTCTAATAAAAATATATTGTATTTTTCTAATAAAATTTTTAAAAATTAAAAAAAAGAAAATAATAGAGGGCCTTAAACAGGAGGTGAAAAACTGTCATAAAGAAATGGAGATGACAAACAAAATGGTAGATGAAATGAATAAATCTCTCAAAGATACCCAAGAAAAAACAAGAAAAACAAGAAAACGCAATCAAACAGGTAAGGGAAACAGTTCAAGACCTGAAAAATGAAATGGAGGTAATGGAGAAAACACAATCCGAGGGAAGACTGGAAATGGAAATTCTGAGTAAACAAACAGAAACTACAAAGACAAGTATTACCAACAGAATACAAGAGATAGAAGAAAGAATATCAGACTCTGAAGATAGTATAGAGGAAATAAAATCACAGATTAAAGAAGAAAAAAACCCAACAAATTCTTAGCACAAAACATCGAGGAAATCTGGGACACCATGAAAAGACCAAACCTAAGAGTAATTGGGGTAGAAGAAGGAGAAGAATTACAACTCAAAGGTCCAGAAAATATATTCAAGAAAATTATAGAAGAAAATTTCCCAAACCTAAAGAAGGATATTCCTATGAAGGTACAAGAAGCATGCAGAACACCAAATAGACTGGATCAAAAGAAAGCATCCCCATGCCATATAATAATCAAAACACAAAACATACAGAATAAAGAACAGATATTAAGAGCTGCAAAGGAAAAAGGTCAAGTAACATATAAAGGGAAACATATTAGAATTACACCTGACTTCTCACTGGAAACCATGAAAGCCAGAAGGTCTTGGATAGATGTGCTACAGACACTAAGGGAACATGGATGCAAGCCTAGACTACTATACCCAGGAATGCTTGCATTCACCATCGATGGAGAAAACAAGATATTCCAGGACAAAAACAGATTTAAACAACACATAGGCACAAATCCAGCCTTACAGAAAGTAATAGAAGGAAAATCACAAACCAAGAAGTCCAACAATGCCCACAATAACTCAGACATCTAGCGACCCTTCACCAGCACAACTCAAAGAAGGAAAACACACAAACTCTACTACCAAAAGAAAAAATGAAGATCTTTTCCCAGTCAGTAGGCTGCCTTTGTGTCTTAGTGACAATGTCCTTTGCTTTACAGAAGCTGCTCAACTTCAGGAGGTCCCATTTATTCAATGTTGCCCTTAAGGTCTGTGCTGCTGGGGATCTCCCTTGCTCTTGGATTGGGAGGATCAAAATAGTAAAAATGGCAATTTTACCAAAGGCAATCTATAGATTCAATGCAAGGTCCCATCAAAATTCTTCACAGATCTTGAGAGATTAAAAATCAACTTTATATGGAAAACTAAAAAACCCAAGATAGCCAAAACAATCTTATACAATAAAGGAACTTCTGGAGGCATTATTATCCCTGACTTCAAACTCTATTACAGAGCTACAATATTGAAAACAGCTTGGTATTGGCATAAAAACAGAGAAGTCGACCAATGGAATCGAATAGAAGACCCGGATTTTAACCCACAAACCTACGAACACCTGATTTTCGATAAAGGAACTAAAAGTATACAATGGAAGAAAGAAAGCATCTTCAACAAATGGTGCTGGCGTAACTGGATATCAACCTGTAGAAGAATGAAAGTAGATCCATATCTATCACCTTGCACAAAACTCGAGTCCAAATGAGTTAAAGATCTCAATATCAATCTGAGCACACTGAACCTGATAGAAGACAAAGTGGGAGAGAGTCTAAAACATATGGGCACAAAAGACCATTTCCTACATATAACTCCAGCAGCACAGACATTAAGGGCAACATTGAATAAGTGGGACCTCCTGAAACTGAGAAGCTTCTGTAAAGCAAAGGACACTGTCCGTAAGACAAAAAGGGTACCTACTGACTGGGAGAAGATCTTCACCTACCCTTCAACAGACAAAGGGTTGATCTCCAAAATATATAAAGAACTCAAGAAACTAAACACTAAAATGCTAATTAACCCAATTAAAAATGGAGTACTGAACTGAACAGAGAATTCTCAACAGGAGAAGTTCAAATGGCCAAAAGATACTTAAGGTCATGCTCAATCTCCTTAGCTATCAGGGAAATGCAAATCAAAACACCTTTGAGATACCATCTTACACCTGTCAGATTGGCTAAAATCAAAAACACCAATGGTAGCCTTTGCTGGAGAGGTTGTGGGGCAAGAGGTACACTCATCCATTGCTGGTGGGAATGTATACTTGTGCAACCACTTTGGAAATCAGTGTGGCAGTTTCTCAGGAAATTTGGGATCAACCTACCCCAGGACCCAGCAATTCCACTCTTGGGAATATATCCAAGAGATGCCCTACCATATTACAAAAACATTTATTCAACTTTGTTCATAGCATCATTATTTGTAATAGCCAGAACCTGGAAACAACCTAGATGCCCTTCAGTGGAAGAATGGATGAAGAAACTATGGAATATATACATATTAGAGTACTACTTAGTGATAAAAAACAATGACATCTTGAATTTTGCAGGCAAATGGATGGAAATAGAAAACACTATTCTAAGTGAGGTAACCCAGACCCAAACAGATGAACATGGGATGTATTCATTCATAATCGGTTTCTAGCCATAATTAAAGGACATCAAGCCTATAATTCGTGATCCTTGAGAAGATAATAATAAGATGAACCCAAAGAAAAATATACAGTTATCCTCCTGGATATTGGAAGTAGACAAGATTGCTGGGCAAAAATTGGGAAGTTGGGGTGGGGTGGGATGGGAGCAAGGGGAAATGGGGAGAGAAAAGTGTGAAGGGGAGGATGGGGAGAGTTTGGGGGAATGGAATGCTTGGGATATAGGAAGGGTGGATATGGGAGCAGGGAAGCATACATCTTAATTAAGGGAGCCATCTTAGGGTTGTCAAGAGACTTGACTCTAGAGGGGTTCCCAGGTATCTAGGGAGATGCCACCAACTAGTTCCTTCGGCAGCTGAGGAGAGGGAGCCGGAAAAGGCCAGTTCCTATAGCCATACTCATGAATATCTTGCATATCACCATAGAACATTTACCTGGCGATGGATGGAGATAGAGACAGAGCCTCACATTGGAGCACCGGACTGAGCTCCCAAGGTCCTGATGTGGAGCAGAAGGAGGGAGAACATGAGCAAGAAAGTCAGAACTGTGAGGGGTGTGTTCACCCACTGAGACGGTGGGACAGAACTAACGGGAGATCACCAAGTCCAGTTGGAATGGGCCTGATGGAACATGTGACCAAACTGGACTCTTTGACTGTGGCTGATGGTGGAGGCTGACTGAGAATCCAAGGACAATGGCAATGGGCTTGGACTCTACGACAAGAAGGGCTCTGTGGGAGCCTTCTCAGCTTGGTTGATCACCTTCCTGGACCTGGGGGGAGTTGGGAGGATCTTGGACTTAACTTAGTGTAGGGAGCCCTGATGGCTCTTTGCCTGGAGAGGGAGGGCGTGGGGGTATAGGTGGAGGGGAGGGGAGGGAAGTGGGAGGAGGAGGAGAGGAGATGGAAATTTTTAATAAAAAAATGAGAAAAAAAAACGGACTCCCAGAAATTGGCGGACAATGAGGGGTACTGAGAAGCCAAGGACAATGGCACTGGGTTTTGATCCTACTTCATGTACTGGCTTTGGAGGGGCCTAGTCTGTTTGGATGCTCACCTTCCTAGACCTGTATGGAGGGGGGAGGACTGTGGACTTCCCACAGGGCAGGGAACCCTTACTGCTCTTCAGACTGGAGATGGAGGGGGAGGGGAGTGGGGGGAGAGGGAGGGTAGTGGGAGGTGGCAAGGAGGAGGAAATTTTTAATAAAAAAACCAAAACAACAAAAAGAATGTAAACTGTAAGCATTTAGAATGTAACCTATTTTTATAGAACATATACACTCAGTTCTCTTCCTCTTGGGAGCACTGTTTAATATACACACTATTCAATACTCCATCAATCACCTGTTACTAGAACAATCAGGTGAGGATGTGAGTCTAAGAATCCCAGCTGATTCCAATTTTATTTCTTTATTATAAGAAAGTCCAACCTCAGTTATGTAACACAGCAACCAGAGAGAGCGAGCCTTGGGTGGATTGGTGGTTTTCTCTGGGTACCCAAAAGATCATGCCCTAATTTGGTCTAAAGTTTTGTCTAATCTCTTAAAAGTTATTGGCCGACAGTGCTTCTCCATCACCTTCCCCTTTTGTGTGAGTAAGTGTTCTAAACCCAATACAAAATTATATACACTAGGAACAGACATCAAATATAATTAGGATTGCAACCAGTACAAACAATATTAAGGAAGGAACATATGCTAAATGTTTTAACAAACATTCTATCCTAAAGAGTCTAAGCCTTGCATTGGAAATGACTTGGCTACATCATAAGGGGAAGGTAACTATGACTGCCTAATCTCCAACCCAATTGAAGGTCTGAGAAGGGAGATAATACTACTTGAGTAGGAAGGAAGTGCAATCAAGCAGCTTCCAAAATGGGCAGTATATTACAGAGGCAACTGGCTAACTGAACAATCACCCAAAGTATCATTTGCAGTATCGAAGCAACCAACTTTGGCTAAGGCCTAGAGTAACTGACAGATCATTTTCAAAGCCAGAAAAAAATTTCAGAACCATATTACCCTGTCTTGGCAAGGTTTGGCAGTCTTTTTCCTCGTGTCCTGCTTATCCAGTCCCCACCATGTACTTTATCAGTGGTCGAGGCATGGCCAGTTCCTTACCCAAAGGCCAGTTGTGACAAGAAGAAAACAAACTCCATGTGAAGGGACTTCGGTGTTCAACATTCTCTTGGGAATATATTGGTTCTGTTGGAGCAGTCATGTCTCACCCCAACAGAACCCCAAGTTATTTAAACTTCATGTTCTCCTGCTCCTGGAAATGGTTGAAGATTACCTATCTATGCAGAATATAATCTCTATGTATCTGAACAACCTAATTAATCTGACTACATGTATAACAAACATGAATAACTATTAACCTATAATACTTAATACCTATGTAACTTAAAGACTAAGGGCATATATCAGAATATTAAATAATCTGTAAACAACTGTGTAGTAAATGAGGACAATGACCTCAAAATGTAAACAATGTATATGTATCTTGATCAGTGGTAGGAGTATATAATGCAATATGATAAATATATCCCAAAATTGTGTCAATGTACAAAATTTCTTAAACAGAGATAGAAACAAACATGCATACAATCTGACAAAATAACTTTGCATAGGTGTACAAATATTATAAACAGAAATAACAAATATAATTTGAACTTGTATCAATATACAAGAAACTATATCAATGCAAATTGTCCATAAATAACTCACAAATATTCACTCTATTACTCACTATTATTCTTATTAGTGTGAATAAGCTCACACTAAATTATCTATTATCATATTCAATTTTCCCTCTTTTTCTTCAAGGAGATTTCTGGGCCTATGTAACTTCCACCCCATCCCTCTATCTTATACAAGTAATAATCAACTCCTAAATGGTAACCCCAACACTGAGGACAAACTTTGTTGGGAGAGGGGATGCTGTCTTCTAGAATTGCTTCCAGCTGTCATGGGGGTGTGTTCCTTCTATGGGATCCTGTAAAAGTAAAGCAATGATTAAGTTTCAAGATTACTGTCTAGTATAATTCCAAACAATTTCTGAGTAGTCGATAGGGTTTCCCCAAAGTTCTTATCTGAAGTTCTGGCCAGAATGTAGTGAGAAGGTGCACCATTTCAGAAGCTGGTACCCAAAAACTGGTTTTGTAGTAGTACTATCACCATCATGATGCCATCTAAATCAGGTAGAGCCATTGCTGTGAGGCCCCATCTTCTTCCTGGAAACTTCAAACATTAGTGGAGGGAAAAGATCTGTAAGAAAAACTACTATAAATTGTAGAGAACTTAAACATTATTCACATAGACATATATTTAATGAAAATAAGACATAGACAAAATAGGCATGGAGAACTAAAATTTTTTCTAAATTCTTTCTTCTTTCTGTCCCATACCAGATGGCACCTGACATGAGACAGAAACTCAAATTTTTCTTTAAACAGCATGCTTGGATTTAGAGAAGGATAGCCATTGTCCAACTCCAAAGCCAGCTATGTATGTATGTATGTATATCACTATCCTCATAAGTCATATTCCTTTGTGCTTCGTGATCCTTTCTGGATAATTAGTTTTTCCTCTTTCATCATCCAAACATCCAGGATCTCTTGACTTTTTGAAGACATGTATTTTCCTGTAAAGACAAGAACAGAATCCTGCCCCCACCCTATATGAGGTTTCCTTGCCACCTGTATAGTTGTCACTTTTGTGGATGAGCCATCATTGCTCTTTCTTAGAGGTTTCTTTTTTCAAAATGAGTCTTTATTAATTTTGATGGTATCCATCCATACCTTTTTTCCCCTGTGGAAACAATAGCTATACCACTTCCACATTATAGCACATCTCCTGGTTTCCATTATGAGGTTAACAGATCTGATGTGTATAGGATAAAACCTATTCCTGATTATGTCTTGAACCTGAATGAATAATAAAGTCACTTCTGTATCACCTGGTATAAATTCAGTGGTTTCTATACGCAAGATAACTCTTTCTGCATATTGTGAATCAGTAACTATATTGAGAAGTTCTTTAAAATCCCTTAATACCATGGGGATAGTATATAACTATGCCTTCTGGGAAGAATTATAAGGGCCTTGTTCCACCTTACTTAATTCTTCTGATTTGTAACCCACAGTTCCTAATTCATTTGCACCAGCATAACGTACAGGCTCCAGTTATTGGTGCCTTGTGTATAAATCAGGGAAGAATTCAAGTAGTTCTTTTTATACAGTTAAGTCTCAATTTTGGGATAACTGCTGTTAATTTCTCTCTCCAAAAGAGCACAAGGTCTTTGCCATGCTTCATTGTCTTCCCATAACTTTTTATTTTCATCAGTAGTAAAAGGCACTGTAATTTCTGCTTGGTCTATACTTACTAATTGACAAAGTCTCAATTTTCCCTTTATAATTAATTCAGAGACTTTTTCCACATATGTTTTTAGTTTTTTTACTTGATTTATGTGGTAAAAAGATCCATTATAAGATAATATCTTCCCTCTGCATTAAAATTCCTATAGGGGGAATTCTAGAAGGCAATATAACTAGAATACAATTAAGATTTGGATTCACCCTATCAACATGTGCCTCCTGTAATTTCTCCTCAATGATCAACAATTATTTTTCTACTTCAGCTCTTAATTTTCTTGGACTATTTAAGTGTTTGTTACTATCAAGAGTTTTGTTTAAATGAATTATTAGATCAGGTGTTATCCCAACAGCTGGCCATATACTGGAAATATCTCCTAACAACCTTTGAAAGTCATTAAGAATCCACAATCAGTCTCTTTTAATTTGTGCCTTTTGTGTTCTAATTTTCTGTAAACCAATTTTGTAACATTCTTTCTAAAGTATCTGATTGCTTATGTATTATTTCCAATGGCAGACTGTCAAAAAGTATTCACATAGTGTGGGGCTATTGAGCATTCCTTTTGGGAGGATGGTCCACTGGTAGATCTTCTAGTAGGCTGAGAATTATTATAAGTAGGCACTGTGAAGGCAAAGTTTTCTCTGTTCTTTTCTTGTAAAGGTATAGTGAAGAAATAATCCTTTAAATTGAACAACTAGGTGAGGCCATCCTTTTGGTAATAAATACGGCAGAAGAATTCAAGATTGTAGAGGGCCCATTGGTTGAATAAGCTTGTTGACAGCTCTAAGATCTATCACTATTCTCCATTTTCCAGATTTCTTTTTAACAATAAATTTAGGAGTGTTGTAAAGGCTGGTAGATTCTTCAATATGTTGAGAATTAGCGTCTCCTGTACCAGCTATTCTAAAGCCTGCAGTTTCTCTTCTGTTAAAGGCCATTGTTTAACCCATATTGGTTTCTCAGTTAACCATTTTAAAGGAAGGGTCGTTAGTACCTCTGAAGGTTTTCTAGTTGTTTGTGTTCTTGTACAACCTGAATGGTTTGTGACCTTTGTTGATAATACCTTATAATATCTTTTCCAGAAACACGAGTTTTGCGGACTGCAGGAATGTTAATCTTGGTATTCCATTGCTGCAATAGGTCATGACTCCATAAAATTACTGCAATATTAGCTACATATGGCCTCAGCCTTCTGTTTTATCCTTCTTTCCCTATGCATTTAACCCATCTCATGCTTTGTTTCACTTGAGATAGGATTACAGTTTCTAGGAATTGAGAATCTGTCTCTTAAAGAGGCCAATTTGGATGCCAAGATTCTGGGGTAATGATACTCATGTCTGCACCCATGTCTATCAATCCCTCTATTACAATATCATTTATATGCACTCTTAGCTTTGGTCTTTGATTATTTATAGAAGTCTGCCAGAATATACATTTCCTATTTCCTGTTGGAGTTTTTGATTCATCTTCCATGTGTATTCCATCATCCAGACCAGTATTTTTTTTACAGTAGGCATTGGTTTTTTTTTAATTTTCCTGGTGAGACATGTTCTCCACAGTGACTGGTAATGATTGGACCATGTTTGACATGGGGACCTGCAAGAGGGCCCCCCAATGAGTTTCTCAATGATGTCAGGTTGCCTGTCTGTCTTTTGTCAACCTATATTTATTGGTTCAATGTTGTCCTTTGCCACACATCCTACATACATCTAAACACTGAGTCCTATTATTTTTGCCATTCCTAGAGGATATTTTATTCCTAGGAATTCCTTGTCTACAATCCTTTCTCAGATGTTCTATTCTACCACAACTAAACATTTGGCATTTTGGTGTCTTTTCATACCATTGGAAATCACTTTTCCTACCCAAGCTTCAGTACTATAGTCAAATGTCTCAACATTTATTCTATGCAAGATCCATTCATCTATTGGCACTAATCTTATCTTTAAAGGCCCAAGGATCTTTTTGCATTTCTAGTTGACATTTTTAAAAGCCAAAGATTCAATAAGTACACATTTAGCTTCTGGGTCTGTCACTCCTATTTGTACAGCCTTAGTTAATCTTTGCAAAAAGTCACTAAAGAGTTCTTGCTAACCCTGCTTAACCCTAATATATGATTCAATGCTCTTTCCTAGTTCCTGAACCCTGTCCTAAGCATTTAAAGGACAAGGCATGTTCATCATAGAGAGCCTGGTCCTGAGGATCAGAGTAGTGTCCCTTTTCATGAATTTGACCTTGGAAAATCTCAAGTCCTTTTCTTTTCTCTGTTCTAAAATTTTTGTCTCTATTCTCCAATAACCCTTCCAAAGCAGCTGTGATCTATCTTCTAAAACCACTGAGATTACTTGAAGCCAATTGTTTGGGGTAGCCTTATTACCTAAGGCCCATATTTGCATCATTTCCCTAACAAATGGTGAATGCTTTTTTTGTCTGCAAGGTCCTTGGAGCCCAGCAAGAGGACCTGCTCCCATGCTGAGGGGAGCTGGAAGGCCCACCTTTTGTCTGCAAGGTCCTTGGAACCCGGCAAGAAAACCTGCTCCCATGCTGAGGGGACACAAAAAGGTCATCATTGACTGGGTTTTGTCTGTCAAATTGGTCATATCCTTCTCCAGATTGCTGATTTTCCCTTTCAGTTTGTCATTATCAGTTTGTAAAGACTGTATCATTTCTAATAGTGCCTCATTCTTTGTTCTATTATCAAACCATCTTTTAAGGAGATAATATGAAATGCAAAACTAATCCCTAGAATCAAATAAAGAGATGTAGGAGGAAAACCACATAAGCCTTGCATAATACTATCCATAGTATAAGTAAAAAACCTATTGAACTCTTGGATCGTTAAATTATCTGTCGTTTTAACCTTATAAATCTCACCTGTCATAAAGTGTAGTGAGTTGGAGTAGGTGCAATAATCTTTACTGGCCAGCAGAAGTCACAGTTGCAGCCGTGTGACCTGGAAATGCAAACTATGGACTGTTTGAATTCGTTTTTGCTTGTTAGATACTGAAAGCTAAGCTTTATTTATCAAACTAATAGTGGTTATCAAAGTGATTCCCAGAGTTACTGACCAGGATAAGGAGAAAACCCAGAGTCTTCCATCAGTGTGAATCACAGATTGTGTGCTGTGCAGAGGTCCCTAGTTGTGGCACCATGCTGTGGCCATGGATTATGAGCTGCTGGCTGGAGCTTCATGGGAGAGGAGGGTCAGTGCCCAAATGCACCATGTGGCTGCCACAGCTGTCCTGAAAAGGGGATTGCCAGTCCCCATGATCCACTATTTGGGTACCAGATGTTACTGGAAAAGGGGGGTGAGGACGAAATTAAAAAAAATCAAGCTGATTCCAATATTTCTTTATTGTAATGGGCAAACTCATGGAACAGGAGCAAAAAGTCCAACCTCAGATATGTAACAGGAACCAGAGACAGTGAGCCATAGACAGGCTGGCAGTTTTCTCTGGGTTCCAAAAGGTCACACCCTAACCTGGTCTAACCCCTTAAAGTTCTTTGGCTGACAGAGGTTCCCCATCAGTCACCTCTAAACCCATCTTTGCATCAGATCACCAGAAAACCTTCCTAGAACACAGGAATTCTGAATCCAAAGTTTAGAGCTGAAAACTAATAATTTCTTTTTTGTAAGCTTCTCTCATGATTTTACTACACACTTTGGGTAAACAACAAAATCTTCTGCAATGCACAAATATCACCTCTTGTGTGAATTCCTTTTTATTTTCATTACTGAGGATTGATCTCAGGGCCTTGCACATAATAGACAAATGTTTTATGGTGAACTGTCTCTCCCAGATCCTCTGTGAATTCCTACTAGATTCCTGGAGACACAATAAAGTACTTTCTTTCCTATAAATAACACTTTGTACTCTCTTGTAGTTTGTAACATGCTATTACATAATCCCTCTTTTTATGTACCTCTTTCCCAATCTACCATTAATTCCTTGAGAATGGTGACTATATCTTTAATCCCTGGCATCCCTATGTTCTAAAGCATATTTCCTAACTGACTGATGAATAAATTACTTCAGGAACAAAGAACACATCAAATATGTGAGGTCAGAGTTCTTATAATTAAAGATCCTAACTATTATGTAGTAAGTGCCTCATTTTCTTTTAACATCACTGGTTTAAAACAATCTCAAACTTAGCATAGTCAAAAGAGAGCCCAAAAAATTTCACCAGGAACTGTGTCCTTTTCAGCCTTTTCTTTCTGTTTATGTGACAGTTTCACAAGTTCATTTGCTCCAAAATTAGTTCATTTTTCTCCTTCATTTAATCTACTTCTGTTTATCCAATATTCTCACTGAAATCAGTGCTTCTATTAGGATCCAGGCTCCCTTACCAACATGCCTAATGTAGAAAGAGAAGTTGAGAAAGCACTTGTCAAAAACTTTGTTTTTCACAGAAAGCCAGAACTGAGCAAGGTGCAAAGAGTGAGAGGCCTTGGTACACCCAGTCCTCAATGGAATGTCTTCATCAAAGCCTCCTTTCAGAGCACAGGGAATTTTGTGGAAAAAGAGACAGAATGATTGTAAGAGCTAGATGTGGTTGATAATTCCAAGGAAAAAGGGTTCTTCAGGCACAAAAGGACTCATGCATATTTGAATTCACCGAGTCTGTGACATCACAAACAGTTCTTGCATAGGTTCATTCCAGACAGGGTTTCAGCACTGGAAAGGTGAAGTGGTCAGGGCTCTCACCTATAACCGAGAAGCTATCTACAGTTGGTGCCTACTTGCAAAGGAAAACTTAAGTCACTGAAATATCAGTGGGTATATTAAGCTAACATTAGGGAAGGCCCCATGCCCAGGAGTAGTTAGCCAAAACAAAATCACCTCAGTGGAGTTTTAATAGACTATTTGGTCCCATTTTTGCTTTGTTTAGGTATTTCATCTTATTGGTCTTTTCCTTGTTATTTTGGTTTCCATTTTGGTGGTTTTGTGGATTGTGTTTCATGTTTTTGTTTATTTTTGTTTTTGTTTGTTTTTTAAAAGAGGGAGAAAAATAATACAGTTGGATAACTAGGGAGATGGAGAAGAAGGAATTAGGTGATGATAAATTTTTTTTGCTTCACCAACGTACTTCTAATGGAGGGGAAGGAAAAGTAGAAATGAAATTCTGGGCTCTAATATACATACATACATAATACATACATACATGCATATATATATATATATATATATATATATATATATATATATATATATGAGATTCAGTGAGCACAGCACAAAATATATCTAATTTCATTCATTTCTAATTTTGTTCATTTTAATACAGTAAGATTCCTGCAACATAAATTAACTATTTTGTAGAGTTTATAATTTAATGACATTTAGTAACTCTACAATGTTGATTGAATATCAATTCTAAAATATTTTGATCACCTATACCATTTTAATCTTAATATCTTTAAATAGTTATAGCCAATTTTATTATCCCTATATCCTGTAACAATTACCAATTTTCTTTCTACTTCTATAAATTTTTATATGTCAGTCATTTCATAGAAATAAAATAATACATGTGACCTTTTCTCTTCTTTCACTTAGCATAAAATTTTTAAAGTCCATGCACATTTTAGCAACTTAAGACTTCACTTTTTTATAACTAACAATCTACTATATAAATATAGCACTTTTGTTTATCCATCCATTTACTGTTAAACATTTTAATTTTTCTTTTGTGTACTATGAACTTGTGCATAAGTATTTGTTTGTTTGCCTGTTTTCAATTATTTAGGGATAGATATACTAACAAAGGGAATTGTTGAGTCATATAGTAATTATTTGTTTAACTTTTGAGGAATAAGCATACTGTTTTCAAAAGCATTTGCTCCATTTCACATTCCTACCAGAAATGTACAAGAGTTTGAATTTCACCCCATCCTCACTAGTGATAATTTTTCTTTTTCATTATAGTTACCCTAGTGAGTGTGACATAGTATCTCATTGTGGTTTTCATTAGCGTTTTCCTGACATCTAATAATGTCAAGTATTTTTCAAGTGTTTATTGGTCACTCACATGTCTTCTTTAGAAAAATGTCTTATTAAAATTCTTTACCAATTCTAATAGGACAATCTTGGAATTGTAAAAGTTCTTCACTTATCCTGGACATTATAACCATATGTAACATATAACCTGAAAATATTTGTCAAGCACTCTGTTTTCTTTTCACTTTCTTGATGACATAATTGATCCACAGATTTTTAATTTTCAAATATATTCTACTTTTTGATTTATTGCTTGTGCTAATGGTATTAGGGCCAATAAACCATTGCAAAATACAAGGCAATGTAGCTTCAATATTATATTTTCCTTTCTTTTTTTATTGGAAATAGATTTTTTATACAATGTATTCTGATTATTTCACCTACCCCAATTTCTTCCAGATTCCTTCTAATTCCTCCCCACTTCTTTATCCACCCCAATCCCTACCCTTTCTTTTCTCTCTTATTAGAAAACAAACAGGGATTTAAAATAATAATAATAATAATAATAATAATGAGCCAAATTAGGACAAATCAAACAAATAGGAATAAAGGAGTCAAAGAAAAACCACTAGAATCACATACAGACACAGACATATACACATTAACACATAAGTAATTCGATAAAAATACCAAATGAAAGTTATAATATATAAGCAAAGAACTTGTAAGATGAAAAAAAGAAAATGCCCAGAAAAAGCATTATGAGACCCCCCAAAAAACCCTCCAAAAATACCATTGAGGTGATGATGTGGGATGCTCTTCTGTTTGTTGTAAATATGTCTTATTACTATTGCTTAATAAAGAAACTGATTTGTCCAATAGCCAGGCAGATTACAGCCAGGTGGGAAATCCAAGCAGAGAGACAGGGATCAAAAAGATTGGGTCAAGAGAAATGCCAGCAGCTGCCAAGGAAGCAAGATGTCAGATAACAAGCAATAAGCCTCATGGTAAAATATAGGTGAATAGAAGTGGGCTAATTTAAGTTGTTGTGGATGGATGCTTAAAAGAAATCCCACACTAGCTCAGAATTGAGAAATAGATGGTTATTTATTTAGGGGTAGACTCACAAACCAGAATCGTCTGTTTGAATGGAGATGAGAAAATGAATCCCACAACCAGAACAGAGAGTCTGGAAAAGAGGCCGGATGCAGGCTCTACATTGACATATATAGTATGAGGCCATGCCCCAGTGGGAGGGTAACCACTAGCTGTAAGACTTAATACAGCACCTCCCCCTTTTGTTTAAATAAGAGAGTTCTAAGCCTAATACAAAATTATATACAATAAGATTAAATATATTCAATAATTATCCTATCCTAACTCGTTTAAGTCTTGTATAATAAATAACTTGGACAAGTCTTAAGAGAAAAGTAACTACAACTATCTAGTCTTCAACCCCATTGAAGATCTGAGAAAGAAAATAATATTACTTGAGTAAGCAGGAAGTGCAATCAAACAACTTTCAAAAGTGTGTAACAAATGACAGAAACAACTGGCTACCTGGGCAATCAACCAAAGTCTCATTTGCAATGATGAAGCAACCAACTTTGGCTAAGGCCTATAAAAACTGACATACCATTTTCAGAGGCAGAAAATTGTTCAAAACCATCTTATACTGTCTTGGCAAGATTTAACAGTCCTGCTTATCCATTTCTGGATATCATATATCTTTTCAGTGTTTGAGGCATGGGCATTTCTTTGCCCAAAGGCCAGTTTTGCCAAGAAGAAAATAAGCTCTAAGTGGAGTTTCTTTGGTGCTCAACATTTTCTCAGGAACAGATCGGTGCTGCCAGGAGCAATTGTGTCTCACTTCAACAGAACCCTAAGTTATTTAAATGCCATATTTTACAGCTCTTTGAAGTGGTTGAAGATTATCTATCTATGTAGAATACAATTTCTATGTATCTATAGAACCTGATTAGTCCAAATATAAGTATGACATAGATGACTAATGATCTATAATCCTTAATAGATCTATAACTTAAAGACTAAGACTTCATACTAAAATATTATACAATGACCTCAAAATGTAAACAGTGTGTAAGTATCTTGATCAGTGGTAGAAATGTACATTGGAATATGATAAATATATATTAATATATAAAAATGTTTTAAGCAGAAATAGAAGCATGCATATATACAATATTCAATGTAATTTAACTTTGTATAAATATACAAGAATCTATATCAATGTAATTGCCTATAAATAACTCACAAGTATTCACTCTATTACTCACTATTATTATTACTAGTGTGAGTAGGCTCATACTAATCTATTATTCCATCCAATTCTCCCTCTTTTTCCAAAGAGATCCCTGAGCCTATAAAATTTACCCTCAATCCCCAACCCTATACCAATTATAATCAACCCCTAAATGATGTCCCTAGCCCTGAGGACAAACTTTGTTGGGAGACGGGATGTCATCTTCTAGAGTTAATTCCAGCTGTCATGGGGGGGGGGGGCGGCGAAGTTCTTTCTATGGGATCCTATGAAATTAAAATGATGGTTAAGTTCCAAGGTTACTGTCTGGTATAATTGCAAATAGTCTCTGAGTATTTAGTAGGGTTTTTCTGAGGCTCCTATTTGGAGGTCTGAACAGAACATTGTAAAAAAACACACCATTTCAGCTAACCAAGTTGGAACCATCTTGAGCAGCTGGTACCCAAAACAGGTCTTGCAGTAGTGCTACTAGCATCATGATGTCATATCAACCAGGTAGAGTATTTTCTTGCAAAGACAAGAACAGAACCCTGCCCCAACTCTTATGAAGTTTCCTTACCATCTGTATGGTTGTCACCATTGTGAATGAGCTTTCATTTCTCTTTATCAAGAGGTGTAGTGATGGAGCTGCAGGCAGGTCTGCTTTTTGTCCCGCCCGGCTCCCGCATGGTTAGCTTAAAGCCCGAAATAACATCACACAAATTGTATTCTTTTAAACACTGCCTGGCCCATTATTTTCAGCCTCTTACTCACATCTTGACTAACCCATATCTAATAATCTTTGTAACACCACGAATGGTGTCTTACCGGGAAAGATTCAGCACATCTGACCTGGTGGCTGGCTTCATCGCATCTCTCTCAAAGGAGAGGCATGACAGTCTGACTAACTTAGGAGAGGTGTGGCATCTGACTGAGCCATCTACCTCATTTCCTTCTTCCTGTTCTATCTACTCCACTCACCTAAGGGCTGGCCAAGGCAGTTTCTTTATTAACGAATGAAATCAACACAAACAGAAGACTCTCCCACATCAAAGAGGTTTCTCCTTTTCAAACCAAATTTTTATTAATTTTGATGGTATCCATAGTTTTTCTTCTCCTGTGGAAATAAGAGCAAAAACTCTTCCCCAATGTAGCACATCTCCTGGCTTCCATTGTGAGGTCAACACATCCTTGAAATAAACTGGTTGATTTAATTCAGAAGACTTTTCTATTGTCCAATGTCTCTCTACTGCTGCTGTCCCTATCTCATTAGTGTTAAAAAATTAAAGGTTAATAAAGCATTATGTAATCTATATCTGGGGGAATTTTTTACCCCTTTCTGTTTGTTTAACATATCCTTTATAGTTCAATTTGATCTTTCTATAACTGCTTAACCTGTAGGATTAACCTGTGTGGTATACCTGTGTTGCAAAAGATGAGCGGCAAATGGGCTGTGTACTGTCCAGTTCCTGGCCGCCTGACTAATCTCTGAAATAATTACACAGAAACTGTATTCATTTAAACACTGCCTGACCCATTATATCTAGCCTCTTCTTGGCTAACTCTCATAGCTTGCTTAAACCCATATCTAGTAATCTGGGTATCACCAAGGGGTCATGGCTTACCAGGAAGATTCTAACCCACATCCATCTCAGGCCAGAGCTTCATGGCCTCTGCCTTACTCTGCTTTCTTTCTCCCAGCATTCTGTTCTGTCTAATCCACCCACCTAAGGGCTGGCCTATCAAAAGGCCAAGGCAGCTTCTTTATTTAACCAATGAAAGTAACATATAGACAAAAGGCCCTCCTACTCCATACCTGTAATATGCTTAATATTATAATAAACAAAAAAACTGTTTCATTTTTCTAGAGATGTATGCTGGACCATTATCTGTCCTTATTTGTGCAGGTATACCCATGATGGCCATAACTTCTAATAAATGTATGATTACTGAATCAGCCTTTTCTGAGCTTAAAGTAGTTGCCCATTAAAAACCTGAATATGTGTCCATGGTGTAGTGTACATTTTTTAATTTTCCAAATTCTGTAAAGTGAAACACATCCATCTGCCAGATTTCATTCCTTTGAGTACCCTTTTGGTTAGTCCCTGCAGGTAGCAGTGTTTGGTTATAGAAAGAGCAAGTAGGGCATCTCTTTATAATCTCCTCAGCTTGTTGTCATATAAGATAAAACTATTTCTTTTGCTATTGACATGATTTTTTTTTTTGGTTTTTCGAGACAGGGTTTCTCTGTGGCTTTGGAGCCTGTCCTGGAACTAGCTCTTGTAGACCAGGCTGGTCTCGAACTCACAGAGATCCGCCTGCCTCTGCCTCCCGAATGCTGGGATTAAAGGCGTGCACCACCACCGCCCGGCTTATTGACATGATTTTTTATGAAATTCTGAGGCTTGCAACATGCTTCCAATAAATAATTGATCAATTTCTGCATTACCTTGTGCTAGAGGACCTGGCAGACCTGTATGGGTTCAGATATGTGTTATGTACATAGCAAAAAGCCTATTCCTGATTATGTCTTGCACCTGGATAAATAATGAAGTCAATTCTGTATCATCTGGTATAAATTCAGAACTCTGTGAGTTCAAATGAGCATTAGTCTTGTTGTGTCTAGAAGGCCTTGATTCCTTGGTGTCTTCCATCCCCACTGGCTCTTAGGAATTTTCAATCTCTTCTTCCACAGAGTTCCCTGATCCCTGAGGAAAAGATTTTAATAGAGACATTCCATTTAGAATTGTTTCAAGATCTCTCAGTCTGCACATTTTCCAGTTGTAGGTTTCTTTATTTGTTATTTATTGCAAAAGGAAGCTTCTCTGATGATGGCTGAGCAAGACACTGATCTATGCATACAGGGGAATGTCATGAGCAATCATTTTACTGCTATGTTCCTTTAGGAGAATAGTAGAGTAGTATTTGGTTTTCTTGTAGACCATGGCCTATCTAGTCCCAGGTTCTTGGTTACTTAAACAAGTTGGGTATAGGTTCCATCTCATGTAGTAGGTCTTAAATCCAATCATATAATGGTTGGTTACTCCAACAACTTTAGTGCCACTACTGTACTTGCATATCTTAAAGGCAGGTCACCATTGTAGATCAAAGGATTTGGAGCTGGGTTGATGTTTGCTTTTCTCCTCTGGTAGCATACAGAGTACCTTTCAGTGCCATGAATACTAGCCAGTAAGTTGAAAGCTGTTGGTAGGCACCAGCTCAAATTTTCGATGTTTAATAAGTTATATAAGCATTTTCTTCAGCAGAAGGGCCTTATTATTAGTTTATAGAGAACAACCAATAACCTTGGCAATATCCTGGTTGTTCAGGGTTTTACATTGAACCCTTCAGCCAACAACTCAATTAGATGCAATCCATTCCTGGTACTGGTGATTTCATTTGGTGCAGACAGACGTTTAGCTAGTGCTTTGCCTCCCCTGTTATTAGTGATCCTGTTTAGATTGCTTTCATATATGTATATATTTTAATACAGCTCTGTTCAACCCATCAAACTGCCATTTGTTTAACTGTCCTTATCCTCCTCTTTGGTCTCATCCCTGTATAATCATCCACTTCCAGTTTTGATCATTTAGTTCCAGTTTTCCCACCTCTCCCATCTATCCGTAATTTATTCTATTTCCCCTTCCTAGGGGAATTCTTCCCTCCTTCCCTAGTTCCCTTATTCAATGAATACCTTTGTGATTATATGAACTGTGGCATGCTTATCCAAAACTTGAAATCTAACATTCACAGGTAAGTGAATACATACTATATTTGTCTTTTGGGGTCTGGGTTACCTTACTCTGAAATATTTTTTTCTAGCTCTATTCATTTACCTGTGAATTATATATTTTTTAACTTTTATTGATTATTTGTGGATTTCATATCATGAATTCTGTTTTTGATATTTTTATAAATTATATTTGGCAATTTCATGCATAAATATTATTTTTACAACATTTTTATCACCATCTGTATTATAACTACTCCTGTGACCCTTACACTACCTTTCTTGTTTCTGACTTTTCCCCCAAAATAATTGTTGTTTAACACACATATACATGCACACACATGCACACACATATACATACTCCTTTTGAGTCCATTAATTATTGCTTGTATGCACACGTGTTGAGAGGTTATCCCTGAAGAAAACAGGAAAACTGATCTTTTATATATACCTTAGCTTTATTAATCTTTAGGCAACTGTTGGTTGCCTGTAGCTCTTCATCTAGAATCAGGGCCTTGTGAAAATTTCTTTATCTACATTAGTAATTCAAAAGATATTGTTTTTTGTTGATTTTATTGAGCTATACACTTTTCTCTTCTCCTCTCCCTTGCTATCCCCTCCTCTTTCTACCCCCTCCCATGGTCCCCATGCTCCCAATTTACTCAGGAGATCTTGCCTTTTTCTCCTTCCCATGTAGATTAGAGCTATGTATGTCTCCCTTAGGGTCCTCATTGTTGTCTAAGTTCTCTGGAATTGAGAATTGTAGGCTAGTTTTCTTTCTTTATGTCTAAAAGCCACTTATGAGTGCGGAATATGATATTTGTCTTTCTAGGTCTGAGTTACCTCACTCAGTATGATGTTTTCTGGATCAATCTATTTGCCTGCAAATCTCAAGATGTCATTGTTTTCTTTTTTAACCACTGAGTAGTACTCTATTGTACAAATGTACCACATTTTCCTTATCCATTCTTCAGTCAAAGGGCATTTAGGTTGTATCCAGGTTCAGGCTATGACAAAAAATGCTGCTATGAACATAGCTGAGCACATGTCTTTGTGGCACTATTGAGCATTCTTTGGATATATACCCAAAAGTGATATTGCTGGATCTTGAGGAAGGTTGTTCCCTAATTTTCTGAGAAATTGCCCATACTGATATCCAGAAAGGCTGTAGCAGTTTTCAGGCAAGAGACAGAGACATGGATAGGCACACCATGAAGAGTAACGCTGGAAATTTAATTAGTGGTTTATGGAAGAGAAACAGAGAGGGTGTAAGGAGAGAAGGGGGAAGAGCAGAGAGAAACAGAGAGAGAGAGAGAGAGAGAGAGAGAGAGAGAGAGACAGAGACAGAGACAGAGACAGAGACAGAGAGAGGGAGAGAGAGAAAAGGGAGAAGGCGAGAAGTGGGGAGAATAGAGAGAGGCAGAAGCTGCCTTATAGGGGGAGAGCCTGAAAAGAGGAAAGACACAGGATGCAAGCAGGAAGGAAGATCTACCTGCCTCAGTGGACTGTGGAGGGAGTGGGCAGGGCTTGTCTCTTAAAGGGACAGGACAGATCATTAGAGCCTTCCCTCAGCTCAATTCTACTTTCTGGGACTTACTATCTCTGAACCATTAGGAAAATCCTTTATGTCACCAATCCTACTCTTCTACTTCACAGATAAATGTGGAGTGCTACCCAGCACATGAGATGCGTTTTTTTTCTTCTTTTTTTTTCCTCATTTTTTTATTCAAGATTTCCATCTCCTCCCCCTTCCCTCCCCTCTCTTCCACCATACCCCCACTCCACCCCTCTCCAAGACAAAGAGCCATCAGGGTTCCCTTTACTATGTTAAGTCCAAGGTCCTCCCAGCTCCCACTAAGTCCAGGAAGGTGAGCAACCAAACTGACAAGGCTCACAGTGAGCCCGTCCATGTTGTAGAGTTCATGCTCATTGCCATTGTCCTTGGTTTCTCAGTCCTCCTCCACCGTCAGCCACATTCAGAGAGTCCGGTTTGGTCCCCTGTTCCATCAGTCCCATTCCGACTGGACTTGGTGGTCTCCCGTTAGATCTGTTCCACCGTCTCAATGGGTAAAAGCACTCCTCGCGGTCCTGACTTCCTTGCTCATGATCTCCCTCCTTTTGCTCCTCATCAGGACCTTGAGAGCTCAGTCTGGTGCTCCTATGTGGGGCTCTGTCATTTTCTCCATCCAATGCCAGGTGAAGGTTCTATGGTGATATGCAAGATATTCATGAGTATGACAATAGGATCTGGACATTTCTGGCACCCTCTCCTCAGCTGCCCTAGGAACTAGCTGGGGTCGTCTTCCTGGACACCTGGGAACCCCTCTAGAGTCAAGTCTCTGCCAACCCTAGAATGGCTCCCTTAACTAAGATACATAATTCCTTATTCCCCTATCCACCCTTCCTATACCCCAACCATCCTATTCCCCCAAGCTCTTCCCATCCTCCACTTCACCCTTTTCTCTCCCCTTCCCCCCATCCCCCCATCCCACCCCACCCCCATGTTCCCATTTTTTGTCCGGCAATTTTGTCTACTTCCAATAACCTGGAGGATAACTATATGTTTTTCTTTGGGTTCACCTTCTTATATAGCTTCTCTAGGAAATTTTACGAATTATAGGCTCGATGTCCTTTATTTATGGCTAGAAACCAATTATGAGTGAGTACATCCCATGTTCCTCTTTTTGGGCCTGGGTTACCTAGCTCAGGATGGTGTTTTCTATTTCCATCCATTTGCATGCAAAATTCAAGATGTCATTGTTTTTTACCGCCGAGTAGTACTCTAATATGTATATATTCCACACTTTCTTCATCCATTCTTCCACTGAAGGGCATCTAGGTTGTTTCCAGGTTCTGGCTATTACAAATAATGCTGCTATAAACATAGTTAAACAGATGCTTTTGAAATATGATTGGGCATCTCTTGGGTAAATACCCAATAGTGGGATTGCTGGGTCCTGGGGTAGGTTGATCCCAAATTTCCTGAGAAACCTCCACACTGCTTTCCAAAGCAGTTGCACAAGTTTGCAATCCCACCAGCAATGGATGAGTGTACCCCTTACTCCACATCCTCTCCAGCAAAGGCTATCATTGGTGTTTTTGATTTTAGCCAATCTGACAGGTGTAAGATGGTATCTCAGCGTTGTTTTGATTTGCATTTCCCTGATTGCTAAGGAGGTTGAGCATGCCCTTAAGTATCTTTTGGCCATTCGAACTTCTTCTGTTCAGAATTCTCTGTTCAGTTCAGAGCCCCATTTTTTAATTGGGTTAATTAGCATTTTAAACTCTAGTCTCTTGAGTTCCTTATGTATTTTGGAGATCAGGCCTTTGTCTGTTGCGGGGTTGGTAAAGATCTTTTCCCAGTCAGTAGGCTGCCTTTTTGTCTTAGTGACAGTGTCCTTTGCTTTACAGAAGCTGCTCAGCTTCAGGAGGTCCCATTTATTCAATGTTGCCCTTAATGTCTGTGCTGCTGGGGCTATACGTAGGAAGTGGTCTCCTGTGCCCAAATGTTGTAGAGTACTTCCCACTTTCTCCTCTAACAGGCTCAGTGTGTTCAGATTGATATTGTGGTCTTTAATCCATTTGGACTTGAGTTTTGTGCATGGTGATAGACACGGATCTACTTTCATTCTTCTACAGGTTGATATCCAGTTATGCCAACACCATTTGTTGAAGATGCTTTCTTTCTTCCATTGTGTGCTTTTAGCTCCTTTATCAAAAATCAGGTGTTCATAGATTTGTGGGTTAAGATCTGGGTCTTCTATTCGACTCCATTGGTCGACTTCACTATTTTTATGCCAATACCAAGCTGTTTTCAATACTGTAGCTCTGTAATAGAGTTTGAAGTCAGGGATGGTAATGCCTCCAGAAGTTCCTTTATTGTATAAGATTGTTTTGGCTATCCTGGGTTTCTTGTTCTTCCATATAAAGGTGATTATTGTCCTCTCAAGATCTGTGAAGAATTTTGATGGGATCTTTAAGGGGATTGCATTAAATCTATAGATTGCCTTTGGTAGTATTGCCATTTTTACTATGTTGATCCTCCCAATCCAAGAGCAAGGGAGATCCTTCCATTTTCTGGTGTCCTCTTCAATTTCTTTCTTCAAAGTCTTAACGTTCTTGTCAAATAGGTCTTTCACTTCCTTGGTTAGAGTTACCCCAAGATATTTTATGCTATTTGTGGCTATCGTGAAAGGTGATGCTTCTCTGATTTCTTTCTCTGCTTCCTTATCCTTTGTATATAGCAGGGCGACTGATTTTTTGGAGTTGATCTTGTATCCTGCCACGCTACTAAAGGAGTTCATCAGCTGTAGGAGTTCTTTGGTGGAGTTTTTGGGGTCGCTTATGTACACTATCATATCATCTGCAAATAATGAAAGTTTAACTTCTTCCTTTCCAATTCGAATCCCCTTGATGCCCTTGTTTTGTCTTATTGCTATTGCTAGAACTTCAAGTACTATATTGAAGAGATAAGGAGAGAGTGGACAGCCTTGTCGCGTTCCTGAATTTAGTGGGATGGCCTTGAGTTTCTCTCCATTTAATTTGATGTTAGCTGTCAGCTTGCTGTAAATAGCCTTTATTATATTTAGGAATGACCCCTGTATCTCTAATCTCTCCAAGACCTTTATCATAAAGGGGTGCTGAATTTTGTCAATTGCTTTTTCTGCATCTAATGAGATGATCATATGGTTTTTATCCTTCAGTTTATTTATATGATGGATTACATTGATAGATTTTCGTATGTTGAACCAGCCCTGCATCTCTGGGATGAAGCCTACTTGATCATAGTGGATAATTTTTCTAATGTGTTCTTGGATTCTGTTTGCCAGTATTTTATTGAGAATTTTTGCATCGATGTTCATAAGTGAGATTGGCCTGTAGTTCTCTTTCTTGGTTGAGTCTTTGTGTGGTTTAGGTATTAGGGTAATTGTAGCTTCATAAAAGGAATTTGGCAATGACTGTTCTGTTTCTATATTATGAAATACCTTAAGGAGTATAGGTATTAGGTCTTCTTGGAAGTTCTGGTAGAATTCTGCATTGAACCCATCAGGTCCTGGGCTCTTTTTGGAAGGGAGGTTTCTGATAACAGTTTCTAATTCTTCACGACTAACAGGACTATTTAGAGCATTTACATGATCCTGGTTTAACTTTGGTATATGGTACTTGTCTAAAAAAGTGTCCATTTCTTTTACATTTTCCAATTTTGTGGCATACAGGTTTTTGTAGTAAGATCTAATGATTCTCTGAATTTCCTCTGTGTCTGTGGTTATGTCCCCTTTTTCATTTCTGATCTTATTAATTTGTGTGTTCTCTCTCTGCCGTTTGATTAGTTTGGCTAGGGGTTTGTCAATCTTGTTGATTTTCTCCAAGAACCAGCTTTTTGTTTCATTGATTCTTTGGATTGTTTTCTGTGTTTCTATTTTGTTGATTTCTGCCCTCAGTTTGATACTTTCCAGTCTTCTACTCCTCCTAGGCGAGTCTGCTTCTTTCTTTTCTAAAGTTTTCAGGTGTGCTGTTAAGTCTCCAATGTGTGCTTTCTCCGTTTTTTTTTAAGTGGGCACTTAGTGCTATGAATTTTCCTCTTAGCACTGCTTTCATAGTGTCCCATAAGTTTGAGTATGTTGTGTCTTTATTTTCATTAAATTCAAGAAAGACTTTGATTTCTTTCTTTATTTCTTCCTTGACCCAGCTGTGGTTCAGTAGTTGACGGTTCAGTTTCCATGAGTTTGTAGGATTTCTGGGGGTAGCATTGTTGTTGAATTCTAATTTTAATCCATGGTGATCCGATAAGATGCAGGTGGTTACTAATATGTTTTTGTAACTGTGGAAGTTTGCTTTGTTACCAAGTATGTGGTCAATTTTCAAAAAGGTTCCATGAGCCGCAGAGTAGAAGGTATATTCTTTCCTGTTTGGGTGGAATGTTCTATAGATGTCTTTTAAGTCCATTTGGTTCATTACCTCTATTAAGTCTCTTAATTCTCTGTTAGGTTTCTGTCGGATTGACCTGTCCATTGGTGAAAGAGGAGTGTTGAAGTCTCCCACTATCAGTGTGTTTGGTTTGATGGCTGCCTTGAGTTCTAGTAATGTTTCCTTTATATAAGTGGGTGCTTTTGTATTAGGGGCATAGATATTCAGGATTGAGACTTCATTCTGATAGATTTTTCCTGTAATGAGTATAAAGTGTCCCTTTCCATCTCTTCTGATTGATTTTAGTTTGAAGTCAACTTTGTTAGAAATTAGTATGGCCACACCCGCTTGTTTCTTAGGTCCATTTGCTTGATAGACCTTTTCCCAACCCTTTACTCTGAGTAGATGTCTGTCTTTGTGGTTGAGGTGTGTTTCTTGTAAACAGCAGAATGTTGGATCCTGTTTTCGTATCCAATCTCTTAGCCTGTGCCTTTTTATAGGTGAATTGAGTCCATTGATATTAAGTGATATTAATGACCAGTGGATGTTAACTCCGGTTGTCATTTTTTATTTGGTAGTAGAGATTGTGTGTTTCCTTTCTTTGAGATGTGCTGGTGAAGGGTCACTAGATGTCTGAGTTATTTTGGGCAATGCTGGACTCCTTTGTTTGTGAATTTCCCTCTATTACTTTCTGTAAGGCTGGATTTGTAGCTATGTATTGTTTAAATTTGTTTTTATCCTGGAATATTTTGTTTTCTCCATTAATAGTGAATGAAAGCTTGGCTGGGTATAGTAATCTGTGCTTGCATCCATGGTCTCTTAGTTTCTGCAAAACATCTATCCAGGACCTTCTGGCTTTCATGGTTTCCATAGAGAAGTCAGGTGTTAGTCTGATAGGTTTACCTTTATATGTTACTTGACCTTTTTCCTTTGCAGCTCTTAATATTCTTTCTTTATTCTGTATATTTTGTGTTTTGATTTTAATATGGCGAGGGGATTTTTTTTTTTTTGATCCAGTCTATTTGGTGTTCTGTAAGCTTCTTGAACCTTAATAGGAATATCTTTCTTTAGGTTTGGGAAGTTTTCTTCTATAATTTTATTAAATATATTTTCTGGACCATTGAGCTGTAATTTTTCTCCTTCTTCTATGCCTATTATTCTTAGGTTTGGTCTTTTTATTGTGTCCCAGATTTCCTGAATGTTTTGTGATGAGAATTTGTTGGATTTGCTGTTTTCTTTGATCAGTGCGTTTATTTTCTCTATGGTATCTTCAGAATCTGAGATTCTTTCTTCTATCTCTTGTATTCTGTTGGTTATGCTTGTTTCTGTAGTCTCTGTTCGTTTCCATAGATTTTACATATCCGGCTGGCCCTCGGGTTGTGTTTTCTTCCTTGCCTCCATTTCAGTTTTCAAGTCTTGCACTGTTTCCATTATCTCTTTGATTGTTTTTTCTTAGTTTCCTAGGATATCATTTACGGATTTACTCAATTCTTCAAACGTTTTGTTATTCTTCTAGTCTATTTCCTTAAGGGAGTTTTTCACCTCCTGTTTAAGGGACTCTATTACTTTCATAAAGTCAATTTTTTCTACTTCTTCTTGATTAGTGTGTTCAAGTCCTCCTGTTATAAGTTCGCTGGGTTCTGGTGCTTTCATGTTGTTTTTCAAATTGTTGGAGGAATTCTTGCCTTGGCGCCTGCCCATTTCTTCCTCTGAATAATCCCCTTTGGGTCTTCTTTTAGAAGTTCAATTCCCCCCAATGAATTCAATTCATTCACCCCAATGAATGATGGATCTTCTGGTAGACAGTCAGGTCTCCTTGCTGGCCAATGGGCTCACTGACAAAGGGCCTACCTTGCCGCAGGCAGACTATTGAAACAGGGGACCTGGAGCTAGCTCTTGTAGACCAGGCTGGTCTTGAACTCACAGAGATCCGCCTGCGGATAAAAACCCTGTCTCGAAAAACCAAAAAAAAAAAAAAAATGAAACAGGGGACCTCCCACTGGCCTGGGTGCACTCCATTCCAGGTCCCCGGCTCCCAAACAGGCTGAGCTGTGGGATTTTGTGGCCCCAAAGATGGGAGGATGAGGCAGAGTGGGGTTCTGGGTGCAAGCTGGGAAGGGACAGGAAGAGAGAGGCAGTATCCGGGGAGAATAACCCCTGCAGGAAAAGCAGGAAGTGTGCAGGGGTGGGGGGAGTTGGGGAATGTCGGTGGTCCCTCTCTGGGCAGCTGCTGCGGTTCAGGCACTCACTCACCCCAGTGAATGATGGATCCTCTGGCAGACTGTCAGGTCTCCTTGCAGGCCAAGCAGCTCAGTGACAAATGGCCTACCTTGCTGCAGGCAGGCTAATGAAGGAGGGGACCTCCCACCGGCCTGGGTGCACTCAATTCCCGGTCCAGGTGCCCAAACAGGCTGAGCTGTGGGATTTTGTGGCCCCAAAGATGGGAGGATGAGGCGGGGGGGGGGTGTTCTGGGTGCAAGCTGGGAAGGGACAGGAAGAGAGAGGCAGTATCCGGGGAGAATAACCCCTGCAGGAAGAGCAGGAAGTGTGCCCAATGGTACTTTTTTTGATCCAGTCTATTTGATGTTCTGTAAGCATCTTCTATCTTCATATGCATATCTTTCTTTAGGTTGGGAAAGTTTTCTTTCATGATTTTATTGAATATGTTTTCTGTGCTTTTGAGTTGTACTTCTCCTTCTTCTATTTCTATTATTCTTAGGTTTGGTCTTTTCATGGTGTCCTATATTTTCTGAATATTTTGTGTTAAGCTTTTGTTATATTTAATGTTTTCTTTGACCGATGAATCTGTCTCCTCTATTGTATCTTTAGCGCTTGAGATTCTCTCTTCCATCTCTTGTATTCTGCTGTTTTTGCTTGCATTTGTGGTTCCTGATTATTTTCTCATAATTTCCATTTCTATAATTCCCTCAGCTTGTGTTTTCTTTATTGTCTCTATTTCAGTTTTCAAGTCTTAAATTGTTTCTTTTATTTGTTTTATTATTTTTTTCTTGGTTTTCTTTAAGGGATTTGTTGATTTCTTCCTATTTTTGTTTTTCTTTTCTTTCATTTCTTTGAGGGAATTTTTTACTTCCCATTTAAATGCCTCAAGTTCTCTCCTAAAGTTATGTTTTAGATCATTTTCTTCTGCTTCATGTATATTTGGGTATTCAATTCTTGCTGTTGTTGGGCCACTAGTTTTTATTGGTGTCATGTTGTTCTTTGTTACATTATGTGCATTCTTACCTTCTCTACCCATCTTTTCCTCTGATTGGTGTAGTTGAAACTGTCTGTGTCTCTGATGATCAATCTTCCAGGTGCCTGTGGATCCAAGGCTCAGATGGTTGCTCCTCAAGGTGCAGTCAAGGCCAGGCTTCCAGTCACGCATTGGTCCCTCTGTGTTCCTGGAAGTCACTCAGCACTCCAAGTTGGTGCTCTGTAGTACCAGGGGTCACTTGGGCCTGCTCTCCCCCCAAATTGCTTGCTTTGGACTGATTCTACTGAGGTTGCTGCCTTGGGCCTTCTCTGGCAGAGGTCACTGGCTCAGGCCTGCTCTGATGGGAATTACTGAACCAGGCCTCTTCCAGTGGATGTTGCTGGCTCAGGCCAGCTACCACAGAGGTTGCTGATTCATGCCTGGTGTGGCAGAGGTCTCTGGTTTGGGCCTGTTTCCTCAGTGGTGGCTCCCTCATACCTGCTTCTGTGAAGGTTTTTGCCTCAGGCCTGTTCTATTGGGAGGGGGTCACTGACTCAAGCCTTCTCCTGTGAAGGTAGCTACCTTGGGCCTCCTCTGGCTGAGGTTGCTGGCTCAAGACTGTTCCTACAGATGTCTCTGGCTCCCTCAGAAGTCCCTGATTCACACCCAGTCCTGCAGAAGTCTCTGACTTGGGCCTGCTCCCTAGGCAGTTGTTCCCTTGTACCTGCTCCTGTGGATTTCTCTGCCTCAGGTCTGCTTTGGCAGACGTTTCTGGCTCAGACCTGTTTCCATAGTTGTCCCTGGCCTGGGTCTGATCCTGTGGAGGTCCCTGGCTTAAGCCTGGTCTGCAGAGGTCTCTGGCTCCCATATCATGCATTCTAATCCCATCCCCTCACATCTACCCTCTGCCATTGCACTCCCCACCCCCCAAAAAACAAATTTAAAAGAAAACCCCAAAACCAAACACAACAAATAAAACAAACAAAAAGAGGAGAAATTTGTTGTGGAAGCTATAGTGTGGCCCATTGGGACACACAGTTTACCAGTTAGTCCATTCATCTTTACTTGTAAGTGTTCATTGCTGTGAGTCATTGAGTCATCAGTCAGGCTTGAGGTTTCCAGCTTCTGCTGCATCCTCCATACTGGGCTCTCACTTGGATTTCTTCTTAGATACTCTGTTGCTGTCCTCTGTCATGGAGATCCTCTGTTTTGGATCTGGAGGTCTGCCCCCTACACCTGCCCCAATAGTTCATTGATGAGGTGGGTGTTGGGGAGAGCCAACTTATAGCTCTGGCTCTGGGCTTGGGTGGTAGCTGGGTTGGTAAGCCTACCAGCTTTCCCTCATCATCACTACTTAGGCAAGATCTCCATCACTGCTTGGATTGCTCACCCAAGTAGCTATAGCAAGAAACAGGGCCAGTTCTCCTGCCCACAGGTCCTCAGATCTGGGTCACCTACACTCAAACTACTAGGGCCAACTCTACTGCTTTGCCAAGGAGAGATGCAGGGCCCTCTCTCCTGATTGCTATATGGGCATTCAAGAGAGGGTGGAGTCAGTACTCCTGTTCTCACACCCTCAGGGCTGGCTCACCTGTGCCCTCAACAACAGAGTCAGTTCTAGTGTGCTGCTCAGGCTGGGTACAAGGCCTGTTCTCCTGTGTTCTGCAGCTGGTCAGGGGCCAGACTAGTTTTCTCATTCTTGTGACTCTGGAGCCAGATCTCCTACCCATGCCACCATTTGGCAGATAAGAGGGGGCAGGGTCAGCTGTTTTTCTCACACTCTCAGGTCTAGCTCACCTGCACCCCCAACCACTGAGTCAGCTCTAGTATGCTGGGCAGATAAGGTGTATGCCTGTGGTGAGGGGTGGGGTGAAGCTCTCCCCTGAATGGTGGGACCTACTCTTCTGTTTCAATATCCAGCAAGGAATGGGTCAGCTATCCCATTCTGACAGGTGTGAGATGAAATCTCAAAGTAGTTTTGATTTGCATTTCCCTGATGACTAAGGATATTGAATATTTATGTATTTCTCAGCCTTTTGTGTTTCCTCTTTTGAGAATTCTGTTTAGATCTGTACACCATTTTTGAAAATTGTGTTATTTGTGTTTTTTATATCTTTTTTCTTCTTTGTTCTTTATATATTTTATATATTAGTCCTCTATCAGATGGTGAAGATCTTTTCCCATTCTGTAGCTTGCCATTTTGTCCTGTTGACAGTGTTCTTTGCCTTACAGAAGTTTTTCAGCCTCATGAGGTTCCATTTATTAATTGTTGATCTTAGTTCCTGTGCTATGGGTGTTCTGTTCAGGAAGTTGTCTCCTGTGCCAATGCCTTCAAGGTTATTCCCCATTTTTTTCTTATATCAGGTTCAGTGTGTCTGTTTTTATGTAGTGGTCTTTGATTAACTTGGACTTGGGTTTATGCAGGGTGATAAGTATGTATCTATTTGGATTCTTCCAAATAATCCAGTTTGACCAGAACCATTCGTAGAAGATGCCTCCTTTTTCCAGCATGTATTTCTGTCTTCTCTATCAAAACCTTCAGTTAGATTCCGTAAGATCTTAAAACTTTAAGACAAATACAAAACAAAGTAAACCTTCAGTAAATATTAAAAAGTAAAATAAAATGTCATTTAACTTTAATATTTCTTTTTTATCTGAATGACCTGTCTCTTGATGACATTGGGGTACTGAGGTCATCCACTATCATTGTTTTGAAGTCAGTCTATGACTACATTATTAGTGTTTGACCAATGAAATTGGGTTTTTCAATGTTCAGTGAATTATGTTTATGATTATAATGTCCTCATGATTCATTATTCACTTATTCAATATGTACTAACCTTTATCTCTTCTAATTTTAGTTTGAAGTCTATACTGTCAGCCATTAGAATTGACTTATATCCTTGCATTCTACTTGCATTAGCTTGAAAGATGTATTCCCTCATACATCTTCTATAGCTCTTTTTTAGAAGTTGTGAATTCCTTTAGCTTGTGATTGCCATGGAAAGTTACTCTTTGCTGTTGTAATCTGGAGTAGCAGTTATAGTCTTTAGAGTTTGAAATCCACAATTTCATGCCTTCCTGGACTTTAGAGTTTTGTTAAAAACATAAGTTCTTATTCTGAAGATTTTGCCTTTACATGTTATTTTGTATTCTCTCTTGCATTTTTGATACAGTTTCCTTTTCTATGTATTTAGTGTTTTAATTATAATATGATATGGGGGTTCTTTGCTCGGCTTGTCTTTTTGCTATCCTAAATGTTTTCTGTATCTGAGTGGCCATCTTCTTCCCCAAATTTGGAGATTTTTCTACTCAGTTTGATGAATGTCTGGTATGTCATATTTTCCTTGATATTTTCCTCGTTCTATGATTCATAGATTTTAACTTTTAATGCTGTTCAGTACATCTCATGTATTCTGTTTGTACTGTCTTATTTATTTACCTTTGTCATCGAACTTTGATAATCTGTCCCCTGTTATGCCCAAATCATGGGATCCCCCCAAAAACTACCATGGAGCCCATACCCGTATGTAAAAGCAAAGAGCCTTTAATTTAAACTTAAGCTTGGACTCTCTGTCTGATGCAGAGGTTGAGTGCAGAGAGTGCCCAGCACATTCGGAGTAGAGTTTTTATCATAGTAGAGGTTCAGGACCCTGATTGGCTGACATTTGTCTAGGGGTCTTGAAAAAAGGGGAATAGGTGAGTCCAGGTTCAGGGACATCTGTTGGTCTTATCTAATCTGATCTAATGTTTGGAATGTCAGACACTTCCCTTTAGATGCTGGCCCTCCCTGGGTGGTGCCCGCTTATGGCTTTCCCTGGAACCCAGTGTTGCCTACCAGTAAACTGAAACTCAGGCCTACTTTTTAGCTGGTTTTTATTAAGTTTCAAGGCAGCAGTGTGGCCAAGCTCTTCTGGGCCCATGTGGCCAAGCTGTTCTGAGTTTCGCATTCCCCTGTTTCAAAAGTATGATGACAGGATCCAATCATGGTACCTGCCTGCCAAGGGGGTGATATTAGGACCTCAGTACCATTAGCTTACAGATTTTTCTAGGGCAGTGACATTTACATCCATTGTCATTCTTAAAGACCAGTAGTTCTGATCTTTGAGTACATCTTAATTATAATCCTGAAAGATTTATATAGAAATAATAATTTTTAAGGCCATATAATACCTCTGCAGTTCTGCATGAAGATGGTCAAGTGTCTTATCTTATTGCAGAATTATTTTCGTTAATAAATCCATAGTTGATAACTAAGGGCCTATTTTCCTAGTCATGGGCATTATAGGTAGCCATTTTGTCCCCCACACAAAGGAGTTCCTCCTTGTCTCAACATTTCAACCTATTTTGACCAGGAAGCACAGGATGACATGTTCTTTTCTGTAACTACTCTGTGCTGACATCGGGGTATTGTTATTAGGACCCAAGAAGGCTGAAAGGCTAGTCAAAGGTAAGTAGGAAATTCAGGCAGTGGAGCATTCCTCAGAAGCATCTGTTTTGCTGACTTTGCTGAAGAGATCAGGAACATTCATATTGGTAGGACTGGTCTATATTAGCTATATCAGCAAGTTCAGGGCTCATAGTCATTCAGAGAAAATTATAGTCAACAATTAATGTTTGGATGAGCCTACCAGCCAGGCAGACACCTGTTGAGACAAGTTCAAACTAGGAACAGAAGTTAAAATTTAAGAACTTAAAGGAAAACATTTCACTTGATACTTTCAGGCCTATATTAAAATCCATATCATATACAAAGCAGATTAACAGGTATCTGTAAAACAGCAGGAATAGACTCATACCTTGATTCCTAACAAAACTACATATTTGTATTAGAAGAAGCATGTACATTTTTCTTCTGTCCAGAGAGCCAGGTATGCATTGAACAGAGATGTCTTTGACCTGATGAGAAGTACCTTAAAATTTACACCTATATAACAACCAAAATAAATCTAAAATCTTGAGCTTGTGATTCAAACAGTAAGTAGTCATTGCTCTATCAGCTTATTAAAACTATACTATAGAAGGGAAAAATCTGAAGCATTTTTGCATCTTAATCATCTATTTACACTGTTGTAATGTGTATCTACATCTTAAATAATTTTCTGAGATTCCCCCTAAGCTTATATTCTCAGACCTTTATGTGTCTTAAAACATTTTCTTATCAAGAGACCTAGTAGTTTAGAAATGCAAGGTTTAGATTTTATATATAAAATGAGCTAACAAGATGGCAATAGCCTTGTGGAAGGATCTGGTTGTCTGATGTTGCCAAGCTGACAAAGTTATAGCTAGCTTAGTCATCAATGCTATCAGAGATCCCAGAGGGATAAATTAAAAATAACAGAAAACAGCCCATACCAATTATCCATATCCAGGTCTCTATAGCATTGGAGGCAGAAGTATCAGCAATATAGCATCAGTCTTTGCCAGGTCCATGAGGTGAGAGTTGCTTTTTTTAAAATTAATTCTTTGGAAGAGGGACAAGGGGAAGACTGACCTTATTTTGTCTAGGCAAAAGTAGTACAATCAATTCTCAAGTGTCCTGTTGTTTGTTCACAGTCTAGACCAGGTCCTGGCAGCAGGTGTTAATAGGGGCATCTTGCTCAGTGACCAGCATTGCCATAATCCAGTTGGAGACATCATGCTGTCCCATAATCTTCTTTGGAGACCTTTGGTTACTTCCAGGATCTGGGAGTCTCTGTCTGATATAATAAGCTTTTTAATCAACATTTTAAATGCCATATTCTACATATCTCTGAAGTATTTGAGGGCTTCCCAGGATATCTGAATAGATAACTTTGTTTCTAGCTACTTGTTTTAAGATGAACTTTTGAAAACATATACAGGGGGCTAAGTAAGGTATTTCCATGTAATTAATATATCAGTAATACTTAGCATAGCTACAGTTAACAAACTTGATCACTTATAAGAATGGATACTAACTTGTCTTTTATAAGACTAGTATTTTACATTACATTTCTGTCAGGTTTATCCTTAAAAATAATGATTTTGAATTGAAGCTAACAAAGAAACTAAATTAGCCATTCTGAGGATAAAATAAGAACAATTTTATATTCACCTATTAATTCTGTCTCGCTGGAAGGCAAGGAAAATGTTCCAAGGTGAAATGAGAGCAGGAGGCAGATTAGGGGTTAATATTGCCCTTGATAAGTTTTCAGGTACCACAGCTATATGTTAATGGAAGGGTCACACGTTCTTTTTGCCAGAGAGAAGGAGGGTGACTCCCTTTGTAGCAAGCAAGGATTTTTTCCAAGCCCCCTAAGGTAATGAGAGCTTTATCTGAATGCCTGACTTTGGGAAAAGAACTTTGCTGTTTTATTTCTGTTAAGTATGAGCCTTAAAGAACAAGAATCTCTCAATTGCAGCTCTTTTTAGTATCAATATAAAACATTTTATATGATTCAGTTTATCAAAATAGCTTAAGCTTAACAAAGTTAGCAAAGATAAGGTTGGTAGACATATATTTTAAGCCTGATTAGAACTTAAGCAAGGAGATACATTCTATAAGCCTTTGGTTCTCAATATTTTTTAATGCTTTGACCTTGCAGTATAGTTTCCCATGTTATGGTGACCCCCCCATTATAAAATTTTCCCATTGTTATTTTACAACCTCAGTTATGCCAATGCTATTGGATCTCAATTCCAACATCTGAAATGCAGATGATCCTTGGCTAGCCCTGTATAAACTCCAAAGGACTGATACCCACATGCTTAGAAACCATTCCAAACCCTTTGTCATACTGCTTATGTCATTGTTTTGCTTCATCACAAGAAATGAACATCCCAGTTTCTGGTTAGCATTTGAGACTAATGGCTGTGATCCTAATTTTTAGCTTTTTATTTTAAGTTCAAATATTAACAATATAAAACCTTTTATAAGCACAAATATCCCACAGTCTTATAAATTTAAATATTTTAAAAGCTGTTCTTAAAAAATGTAAGATCTCTCAAATGTTTTCCTGAAATATCAAAACTAAAGTACCTTTTTCTTACTTCAAAAGGGAGAAAACATGGCATAGACACGATCTATATAAGTCCAAATCAAGCTCCAATAGTATAAACAATCCAAGGTTCACTATCTGGGGATTCATTCAATTCATAATCCTTTTATATTTTTTCTTTTTGAGAGGCTTGATCACCTCTTTGGTCCCACACTCAGCAGCATATATAGCATGCCTTCTAGATCTCAGTCTGCTATATTTCACTATGACTGGTGCTTCTGGTGACTATCACCAGGCACTGGAATTTCAAAAACAGTTAAGTTCCATCCTTGCAACTGGACTCTCTTTGGGACTCTAGCCCTGCCATAAATTTGCAAACCTCAGCTGTTTCCTATGATCCTTTCATATCTTTCACCTGGGTGACTCTTAAATTACAATTTAGCTACCAGAGCAAAGTATATTTTTGTGTATAAAAGCATTGAGATATAGCTTTAATACCTTATTAAACAAGTGTGGTTTTCAAATCTTATATTTTATAAACCTTGTTTTTAGGACAGGACATTATCATACAAAATTTATCCCAATCTAAACTACTTTAAAGACCTGTTGTTGTCTCCTAGGTAGGCCCATTCTACATGGTCACCTTAATCAAGATGGTGGTGAAATTATAGGACATCTATCTTTGTAAACTTTAGCAAAATGACAATCAGCCATGCAGCTGACTGAAAATGATTGCGATCCAAAATCCAAAATGTAATCATACCTTACAGTTTCTTTAAAATTACCCATGCATAGATTTTAAGTTATCAATTCCTGTTGTACTTTTAAACTGTTTTAGAATAGCTTTTAAACCATAGCCTATAAAATAAATTTATAAATCTCAACATACAGAATATTCACATAAACAAAGTCCAAATTTTTGCCTGTTCTGCTTTGTTTTCTTCTCCTTGTCACTGTGTCAGGAGCTCAGATTGACAGAGTAACAGAGGAAATTTAAGTAAGCATGTCTGGGTCTAGCAAAGGAAGGGACATAATCCAACTCTAGAGCTAGATTTTTAATAAAGAACAGCATAAAGCAGTTTTTACATTATCTACATCAAAAAGTCATCTGAATTCCTGCTAATTCAAATCTAGTGACAAGAGGTCAGAGATAAATTCTGAGTCCTGCCCATAAATGTGGCTATGGCAGCAGTAGATGATGGCTGACTATTGTCAGCAGCAGAGACAGAAAAAATATTCAAACCATTTCTGCTTCACCTCCATGCTTGCAACTTGTGAACATGCCAGAAAACATAAGCAAAACCTTCCAACAAAACAAGCATACACAGCTTTCTTGAGAAATATACAAAACTTTTCAACAAGACAAACAAAACTTTCCAACCAGAATTAACCTAATAGGGTTAAATTTCCAACTTATTTTACAGTTTCCATTCAAATTCAGCATTTGCAGGTATGAAAAAAACACAGCAAACATAGTTCCCCTCCAGCCTTTTACAACTTTCTATATATCCTCAGTCTATTCCTGATTTTTCAGACATTTTCGCTTCAGACAAATTCCTCTTTCCTTTTCCCTTTCTTCATTACTCCAGTCTCCTGTCTTCTTTCCAGACAGCATATAAACTTTTACCAAAGTCTTTCTTGTGGTTTCCCTCAATAGTTTATAACACATTGTATGACTATAATATTTGAACAAAACAAACAGAAACATGTATATACCATAACAAAAATAACTCTAAATTTGCATCAACACATAAAAACTTGTACCAGCATAAAACATCTATGACCAACCATAGATTTTTTTTCTTACCCTAACCAATAATAATTTGTAACCAACCCCTCTAAGTAGTGACAGATATTTATAACTCATTGGTGACCAAAATGACCAAAGCAGCCCTGGTACAGGGAAGTCTGACTACAGCGTTACAACACAGCTGCCACAACTTAATACCTATAGGTAGTGATTCCTTGCCTTTGGCCCTCAGCCAGGTTTGGTGGATCAAGTCCAGGGCAGGTCACAGGAACCCCATGCACCAGCATGGGGGGAGGGCAGTGTGCAGCATGGGGGCAAAAGATTGCTGACTTCTCCAGCCATAACAATTAATCCCAGATTCTCTGTTCAGCATTTGAAATCATATTGGGGCACACTGTCCCTTGCAAGATATGTCTAATAGCCCTCCTGCATGTCACAAGGCTGTGTAGCCCAGCTGTCCCACCCACATGAGTATACTGCCCTGCAGCCCAACCCATGTTTGTATAGCTTGCCCATGGCTCCGCCTGCCTGTGTTGCCCCCAAGCTATGGGTCAAGGCTATCTCTTTTTAATAAAATGTTGAAAGTGGGTAAATGTTACTCATCTTATCTTTTTTAGAAAAACATACCACTTTTTAAATCTCAAACCCTACACTTCTGGTCCTATCTCTAAAGTCCTGTAAGTGATCCAATATTAAAGTTAAGAGTCATGCTTTGAGTATGTCCCATTATTTCACTCTTGTAAGTCAGAAAGAGGGCAAACAAAAACAAAACAGTACACAGAGCAATGCAGAGTCCTCCTGGTGCCTGGTAGCAAAACTGAACTGCAGACACCAGCTCCATGCTGGAATCTGGATGTGATCCACTCATCTTTTTACAGAAACCAGAGGGATTCAACCCCATACAGAAGGGTCTTGGTACTAAAATTAACCAGAGGGATTGATCCTGTACAGATGGGCTCTGAAATACCTTCTCAGGTACCCCACCTGCGGTCCTCTCACATATGTCCACTGAGATCATCAACAGGATCTCACACATTCTGGGCCCACTTACAGAAGGATATCTAAAACAGAAAGACTTGAAATGAAAGTAAACACAAAAAACTTACTGACTGACTGAAGATTGTACAGGTAGTGGTCCTGGTGGGTTTGGGGATCATGAATGAACCCCCAAATGTTATGCCCCAGTTCATGGAGTCCCCCCACCAACCACCAAGGAGTCAGCACTCATATGTAAAATCAAAGAGCCTTTATTTAAGCAATAGGGTAGGCTTTTTTTTTTTATCATAGTAGAGGTTAAAGTGAGGGGATTTCCAGGTTTCAGGACCCTCATTGGTGATTGGCTGACCTTTGTGTAGGGGTCTTAAAAAAGGGGGAACAGGTGAGTCCAGGTTCAGGGACATCTATTGAACTTATCTAATCTTATCTAATGTTTGGAATGTCAGACACTTTCCTTTAGATGCTGGCCCTCCCTGGGTGGTGCCCACTTATGGCTTTCCCTGGAACCCAGTGTTGCCTGCCAGTAAACTGAAACTCAGGCCTACTTTTTAGCTGGTTTTTATTAAGTATCAAGGCAGCAGTGTGGCCAAGCTGTTCTGGGTCCATGTGGCCAAGCTGTTCTGGTTTCCACATCCCCACTTGAACTAATCTAGTTTATACTTCTTTTATTTGATATCTAATACCAATTTAGTGGGCCAGAATGGTTGCTGATCTGGTGTGGATCACCTAGTGACCATTGCTGCTTGACAAATTTTCAGCATTTTGGCTTTGCCTATCACAATTCTCCAGCACCCTTTTACTTTCATTTTTAATGATTCTGACTATGTGTTGTGGGAGTTCCCTTATGCTTCTTTCTGTGGGAAATTTTATGGGAGCTTTAGTGAAGGATTAAAATGTATACAATCGTAGTATCTTTAAATAAAATAATTCTTTGGAAAAATTTCTGCTACTGTGTGATAACTCTGCCTGTTGTTTTTTATAAAGATATTGGGGAGGAGGCTGGTCCCATGAAAGCAGCAGAGCGGTCAGCTTCCTGAGGCCTCAGCAAGGCAGCAGCAGGTCACCTGAGTCCTCAGTGGGTTCCCAGAGGTCTCTGTAAATCCCCTTGGTGGGAGGGAGACCACACCACGAGGGTGAGAGACAGACAGATATGGTGTGTAGAGAGTTTGGGTATAGAGTTTATTTAGTGGGTTATGGAGGGAAAGGGAATGGGGAACGGGGAAGAAGAGAGAGGCAGAGAAAGAGAGAGAGGGAGAGAGATGGGGAGAGATGGGGGTAAAGGCAGTAGTTACCTCTTCAGAAGAAGGACAGGAAGAGGAGTGCACAGAAGAGGAGGCAGGGGATCTGCTTGTCTTGGCAGGCAGGAGGTTGGGAGTGGGTGGAGTTTGTCTCTTAAAAGGACAGGGTACCCAGGTAACAGGGAAAGTCAGCAAAATAATAACACTGCCTACTCACACACAAGCTGTTAGAAAATTTAGATAAGTAACATATGCTTGATAAATATATTTGATAGTCAAAATTTATAAATGTTATGGTTTTGGTCCCTGGTCCCTTTAAGAGACAAGCCACTCCCACTCCCTCCCCCATCTGCTGAGGCAGGCTGATCTTCAGCTTCTGGCCTGAGCTAGCTCTCTTTTCCTTCTTCCTCTCTACTTCTCTGCTTCTCCTCCCCCTGCCTCTCTCTCCTCTCTCCTCCTCTCTCTCTCTCTCTCTCTCTCTCTCTCTCTCTCTCTCTCTCTCTCTCTCTCTCTCTCTCTCTCTCTCTCCTTTTCCCTTCCCCCTTCATAATCCCTTGAATAAATATTCAACCTCACTCTGCATATCGTTTCTATCCATGTCTCTGTCTCCTGCCTGCCTTCCATGTGTCTCCCTGCCTGGGACCAGCCACTGCTTGGGGACTGGCGGCCGTCTCTGCCTGGGACTGGCTGCTCCCAGAGCCTGCTGCCTGCCGCCACATGGCCTGCCATTACCGCTTGGGCCACTGCTCTGGGATCGGCAGCTGCTCTACCTGGGACTGGCTGCTCCCAGGTCCCCCACTGTCTGCCACCACATGGCCCACTACCACCATTTGGGACCTACAGCATTTCTGCTGCCTACTGCCACCAGGGATCTTGAAGCATTTTTTTAATTATAAAAATAAATTTCTAAGGTTTACTTAGGTTCACAATAGTATTTGTCTAGTTTCTTCTTTGCTTATTTTAAGTTTTAGCTATTTAAATAAAACTAAGTTATACTATAAGCTGCAATATTCTATAATGGAGTGTCTGGTCCCCTGAGAAAGTCTTTTCCCCGAGGTCAAGCATTTGGACAAAAGCCTGCATTCCTTCAGGGCTTGAAGAAAGTTCCTGCTTGCTAAAAAGGGAATCATTCTTATCTCTGACAAGAGTAAAGAGTGGCCCTCCATTAACACATGATTGTGGTGCCTATTGACTTGTCAAGATCAATGCTAGCTTCCTCAATCCCTGATCACAAATCACACCCCAACTCACATGTTCCCTTTCTCACATTTAATCCATTGTGTGATTAGAGAGTATAAAAGGTATAACTCCCCCCCCCCCCACCCCATAAAGTGGCAGCCATCTGGATTCACTCTCAGATCCTATCAGTCTTCTCCTTCCCCTTGCTGACTCCAAAACTCCTCTTTGGGACTGAACTCTGCTGGAGATGGACTCTGGCATTAATCCCCACATGATAGGTTGTCATGAAGGAATCACATGTGTGAGCATATAATCTAAAATAGGAGCAGAAAGAAAATAGATAAGGCTAGGGTTGCTACTTCAGAAAAACCTCACAAGAAGTGCCAAAGGAGTCACAGAAGCAATACTCATCTCCACTGACCTAAGGAACTCCTGCTAGATTCCACATCTTGAAGTTTTTACCAGTTCATTCTAGATCCCACCCTAGAGACAAGTAACTAGTCACAATTGATGTTTGTAGGATTCTTCAACACCCAAGCCTCTGTGTACCAGTGTGTGTGTGTGTGTGTGTGTGTGTGTGTGTGTGTGTGCATGCTGTATACATGCAAGGAGTATTCATCCATGGAGGTGTGCACACCATTACACACAAATAAATACAAAAGCCAAAGGAGGTTTATTCTATTGCTCTACAAAAGCTAGAGGAGGATGTCAGGAGGCTTATTCTACTGCTCCTTTCCTTTAAGACAGGGCCTTTCATTGAGCCAGAAGCTCACTGTTTTAGCTAGAATGGCTGGCCATCAAGCTCCTGGGATCCACTGTCTAAACTCTCTAGCACTGATGTGAAAAGCACATATAGTAATGCCTGGTTTTTTATGGGTGCTGGGGACTTGAACTCCCATCTCTAATGGTCTGTCCTGTCCCTTTAAGAGACAAGCCTTGTCCACTCCCTCCCCTGTTTGCTGAGGCAAATGGATATTCCTTTTGCATCCAAAATGAGCCTCTTTCTTTTCCATCTCTCTCCTGAAGAGGTAGCTGCTACCATGGCACCTCTCCTCTCCCCACTTCCTCTCCCCCCTACTCTACCCCTTATTTTTCTTTCTCTCTTTCTCTCTGCCTTTCTCTCCTCATCCTCTTCTCCCCCTCCCCTTTCCCCTTCCCTTCCATAACCCTCTAAATAAATACCCACTTTTTTTTTACATGGCATGCCTATCCATCTCTGTCTCTCAACGTATGGCTCCCTGCCTGGGACCAACTGCCTTTGTGGCCTGCTGTGGTCTCCTAGCCCACTGCCCACTGCTGCCACTAGGGGAACCGTGCCATTTTATTTAAGCCATTACATTTTATGCTTGTGACTTGGCCAGGCTCTCTTCACATTCCCTCCCACCCGCAGGCATGCCAGCTGAGGAGACATGGAACCCTGGGCACAGGAACCAGGTTTCTTTTTTTAAATTTAATTTATTTTTTTATTAAAAATTTCCACCTCCTCCCCTCCTCCCATTTCCTTATCCTCCCTTCCCTCGCCCTCCCCATCCCTCTCCAGGCCAAAGAACAGTCAGGGTTCCCTACCATATGGTAAGTCCAAGGTCCTCCCCGCACCCCCCAGGTCCACGAAGGTGAACATCCAAACAGTCAAGGCTCCCACAAAGCCGGTCCATGCAGTAGAATCAAAACCCAGTGCCATTGTCCTTGGCTTCTCAGTCAGCCTCCACCATCAGTCACATTCAGAGAGTCCGGTTTGATCACACAGTCCATCAGTTCCATTCCAACTAGCCTTGGTGATCTCCCTTTAGATCAGTCCTACCGTCTCAGCGGGTGGACTCACCCGTCACTGTCCTGACTTCTTTGCTCATGTTCTCCCTCCTTCTACTCCTCATTTGGACCTTGGGAGCTCAGTCCAGTGCTCCAATATGGGACTCTGTCTCTATCTCCATCCATGGCAGGATGAACGTTTTTATGGTGATATGCAAGATGTTCATCAGTGTGGCTATAGGACAAGGCCAATTCAGGCACCCTCTCCTCTGCTGCCCAAGTAACAAGCTGGGGACATCTTCTTGGATACCTGGGAACCCCTCTAGAGTCAAGTCTCCTGCCAACCCTAAAAAGGCTCCCTTAATTAAGATATCTACTTCCCTGCTCCCACATCCACCCCTCCTCCATCCCAAACATCCCATTCCCTCAAGCTCTCCCCATCCTCTCCTTCTCCTTTCTCTCTCCCCATCTCCCCTTAGCCCCACCCCACCACCACACCCATGCTCCCAACCCCTGCCCAGCGATCTTGTCTACTTTCAATATCCAGGAAGATAACTGCACGTTTTTCTTTGGGTTCACCTTCTTATTTAGCTTCTCTAGAATCACGAATTATAGGCTCAACCCCCTTTATTTATGGCTAGAATCTACTTATGAGTGAGTACATACCATATTCCTCTTTTGGGGTCTGGGTTATCTCACTCAGTGAAGTGTTTTCTATTTCCATCATTTGCATGCAAAATTTAAGATGTTATTGTTTTTTACTGCTGAGTAGTACTCTAATATGTATATATTCCACACTTTCTTCATCCATTCTTCTGTTGAGGGGCATCTTGGTTGTTTCCAGGTTCTGGTTATTACAAATACTGCTGCAACGAACATAGTTGAACAAATGCTTTTGTAGTATGATTGGGCATCTCTTGGGTATATCCCCAAGAGTGGAATTACTAGGTCCTGAGGTAGGTTGACTCCCAGTTTCCTGAGAAACTGCCACACTGATGTCCAAAGTGGTTGCACAAGTTTGCATTCCCACCAACAATGGATGAATGTTCCCCTTACTCCACATCCTCTCCAGCATAAGCTATCATTGGTGTTTTTGATTTTAGCTATTCTGATAGGTGTAAGATGGTATCTCAGAGCTGTTTTGATTTGCATTTCCCTGATCGCTAAGGAGGTGGAGCATGACGTTAACTGTCTTTTGGCCATTTGAACTTCTGTTGAGAATTCTCTGTTCAGTTCAGTACCCCATTTTTTAATTGTGTTAACTAGCATTTTGAAGTCTAGTTTCTTGAGTTCTTTATATATTTTGGAGATCAGACCTTTGTCTGATGTGGGGTTGGTGAAGATCTTCTCCCAGTCAATAGGTTGCCTATTTGTAGTAATGACAGTGTCCTTTGCTTTACAGAAGCTTCTCAGTTTCAGGAGGTCCCATTTATTCATTGTTGCTCTTACTGTCTGTACTACTGGGGTTCTATGTAGGAAGTGGTCTCCTGTGCCCATGTGTTTCCACTTTCTCTTCTATCAGGTTCAGTGTGTTCAGATTAATACTGAGGTCTTTAATCCATTTGGACTTGAGTTTTGTGCATGGTGATAGAAATGGATCTATTTTCATTCTTCTACAGGTTGACATCCAGTTATGCCAGCACCAATTGTTAAAGAAGCTTTCTTTCTTCCATTGTATAATTTTAGCTCTTTTGTTGAAAATCAGGTGTTCATAGGTTTGTGGATTAATATCTGGGTCTTCAATTTGATTCCTGTGGTCAACATCTCTGTTTTTGTGCCAGTACCAAGCTGTTTTCATTACTGTAGCTCTGTAATAGTGTTTGAAATCAGGGATGGTAATGCCTCCGGGAGCTACTTTATTGTATAAGATTGTTTTGGCTATCCTGGGTTTTTTTGTTTTTCCATATAAAGTTGATTCTTGTTCTCTCAAGGTCTGTGAAAAATTTTGTTGGGATTTTAATGGGAACTGCTTTGAATCTATAGATTGCTTTTGGTGGAATTGCCGTTTTTACCATGTTGATCCTCCCAATCCAAGAGCAAGGGAGATCCTTCCATTTTCTGGTATCCTCTTCAATTTCTTTCTTCAAAGACTTAAAGTTCTTGTCAAATAGATCTTTCACTTCCCTGGTTAGAGTTACTCAAAGATATTTTATGCTATTTGAGGCTATCGTTAAAGGTGATGCTTCTCTGATTTCCTTCTCTGCTTCTTTATCCTTTGTGATAGGAGGGCAACTGATTTTTTGGAGCTGATCTTCTATCCTGCCACATTACTAAAGGAGTTTATCAGCTGTAGGAGTTCTTTGGTAGAGTTTTTGGAGTCCCTTATGTACACTATCATATCATCTGCAAATAATGAAAGTTTGACTTTTTCCTTTTCAGTTCAAATCCACTTGATCTACTTATGCTGTCTTATTGCTATTGCTAGAACTTCAAGCACTATATTGAAGAGGTACGGAGAGAGTGGACAGCCTTGTCTTGTTCCTGAATTTAGTGGGATGGCTTTGAGTTTCTCTACATTTAATTTAATGTTAGCTGTCTGCTTGATATATATTGCTTTTATTATATTTCGGAATGAACCTTGTATCCCTAGTCTCTCCAAGACCTTTATCATAAAGAGGTGTTGAATTTTGTCAAATGCTTTTTCAGCATCTAATGAAATGATCATATGGTTTTATTTCCTTCAGTTTATTTATATGATGGATTACATTGATAGATTTTCGTATGTTGAACCAGCCCTGCCTCTCTGGGATCAAGTCTACTTGATCATAATGGATAATTTTTTGGATGTGTTCTTAAATTCAGTTTGCCAGTACTTTATTGAGAATTTTTGCATCGATGTTCATGAGTGAGATTGGCCTGTAATTCTCTTTTTTGGTTGAGTCTTTGTGTGGTTTTGGTATCAGGGTAACTGTGGCTTCATAAAAGGAATTTGGCAATGACTCTTCTGTTTCTATTTTGTGAAATACATTAAGGAGTATAGGTATTAGGTCTTCTTGGAAGTTCTGGTAGAATTCTGCATTGAAACCATCTGGTTCAAGGCTTTTTGAGGGGGGAAGGAGGTTTCTGATGACAGCTTCTAATTCCTCATGACTTACAGGTCTATTTAAACTGTTTACCTGGACTTGTTTTAATTTTGGTATATGGTACTTATCTAAAAAAGTGTCCATTTCTTTCATATTTTCCAATTTTGTGGCATACAGGCTTTTGTAGTATGATCTAATGATTCTCTGAATTTCCTTTGTGTCTGTGGTTATGTCCCCCTTTTCATTTCTAATCTTGTTAATTTTCATGTTCTATCTCTGCCTTTTGATTAGTTTGGCTAGGGGTTTGTCAATCTTGTTGATTTTCTACAAGAAACAGCTTTTTGTCTCATTAGTTCTTTGGACTGTTTTCTGTGTTTCTATTTTGTTGATTTCAGTCCTCAGTTTGATTATTTCCAGTCTTCTACTCCTCCTGGGTAAATCTGCTTCTTTTTTTTCTAGAGCTTTCAGCTGTGCTGTTAAGTCTCTAATGTATGCTTTCTCCATTTTCTTTATGTGGGGACTTAGTGCTATGAACTTTCCTCTTAGCACTGCTTTCATAGTGTCCCATAGGTTTGGGTATGATGTCTCTTTATTTTCATTGAATTCAAGGAATAGTTTAATTTCTTTCTTTATTTCTTCCTTTACCCAGGGGTGGTTCGGTAGCTGACTGTTCAGTTTCCATGAGTTTGTAGGCTTTCTGGGGTTAAAATTATTGTTGAATGCTAGCTTTATTCCATGGTGATCCGATAGTACACAGGTGGTTACTACAATTTCTTTGTATCTATGGATGTTTGCTTTGTTACCAATTATGTGATCAGTTTTTGAGAAGGTTCCATGAGATGCTGAGAAGAAGGCATATTCTTTTCTGTTTGGACGGAATGTTCTATAGATGTCAGTTAAGTCCATTTGGTTCATTACATCTGTCAGATCTCTTATTTCTGTTAAGTTTCTATCTGGTTGACCTGTCCATTGTTGAGAGTGGAGTGTTGAAATCTCCTACTATTAGAGTGTGGGGTTTTATGTATGCTTTGAGTTCTAGTAATGTTTCTTTTACATATGTGGTTGCTTTTTTATTAAGGGCATATATATTCATGATAGAGACTTCCTCCTGATTAATTGTTCCTGTTATGTGTATAAAGTGTCCATCTCCATCTCTTCTGATTGATTTTAGTTTGAAAAAATCTTGTTAGATATTAGTATAGCCACACCTGCTTGTTTCTTTGGTTCCTTTGATTGGAAAACCTTTTTCCATCCCTTTATTCTGAGGTAGTGTCTGTCTTTGAGTTTGAGGTGTGTTTTTGTAAACAGCAGAATGTTGGATCCTGATTTTGAATCCATTCTCTTAACCTGTGCCTTTTTATAGGTGAATTGAGTTAATTGATATTAAGTGATATTAATGACCATTGGTTGTTAACTCCGGTTATTTTTTCTGGTGGTAGAGTTTGTGTGTTTCCCTTCTTTGAGTTGTGTTGGTGGAGGGTTGTCAAATGCTTGTGTTATTATGGGTGTTATTGGCTTCCTTGGTTTGTGATTTTCCTTCTAATATTTTCTGTAAGGCTGGGTTTGTGGCAACATATTGTTAAAATCTGTTTTTGTCATGGAATATCTTGTTTTCTCCTGGAATATCTTGCTTTCTCCATCGATGGTGAATGCAAACTTTGCTGGGTATAGTTGTCTGGGCTTGCATCCATGTTCTCTTAGTGTCTGTAGCACATCTATCCAAGACCTTCTAGCTTTCATGGTTTCCAGTGAGAAGTCAGGTGTAATTCTGATAGGTTTCCCTTTATATGTTTACTTGACCTTTTCCCTTTGCAGCTCTTAATATCTGTTCTTTATTCTGTATGTTTTGTGTTTTGATTATTATATGGCGAGAGGATGCTTTCTTTTGATCCAGTCTATTTGGTGTTCTGTATGCTTCTTGTACCTTCATAGGAATATCCTTATTTAGGTTGGGAAAGTTTTGTTGAATATATTTTCTGGGCCTTTGAGCTGTAATTCTTTTCCTTCTTCTATCCCTATTATTCTTAGGTTTGGTCTTTTCACAGTGTCCCAGTTTTCCTGGATGTTTTGTGCTAAGAATTTGTTGGATTTGTTTTGTTCTTTAATCAGTGAGTTTATTTCCTCTATAGTATCTTCAGAGTCTGAGATTCTTTCTTCTATCTCTTGTATTCTGTTGGTTATACTTGTCTCTGTAGTTCCTGTTCGTTTACCCAGATTTTCCATATCCAGCCTTCCCTCGGTTTGTTTTCTTCATTACCTCCACTTCATTTTTCAAGTCTTGAACTGTTTCCCTTACCTGTTTGATTGCTTTTTCTTTTTTTCTTGTTTTTCTTGGGTATCTTTGAGAGATTTATCCATTTCCTTTACCTTTTTGTTGTCATCTCAATTCCTTTATGGCAGTTTTCTACCTCCTGTTTAAGGTTTCTTTTATTATTTTCATAATGTTCTGTTTAAAGTCGATTTCTTCTATTTCTTCTGGCGTAGGGTGTTTAATTCTTCTTGTTTCAAGATCCCTGGATTCTGGTGATGTCATGTTGCCTTTGAGGTTGTTGGAGGAATTTTTGCATTGGCGCCTGCCCATCTCTTCCTTCAAATGGAGCCAGGAGAGTCTTGGTGTCTTGGTACAGTCTCTGCTGTGACTGACTCTCTGGGTGGATCTCCTCAGTGCAGGAGCAAGAACTGTTCCTGTCTGGATTGAACTCCTCAGCACTGAAACAGGGATGCCTGGTAGCCCCCTCTGGGTGGATAGCCTAAGTGAAGGAGCAGGAGCATGATGCTGTTCCTGATCCAAGGACTTTGCACACAATAGGTCAGGCCGTCCGTTTGGAACTTCTCAGCACTGAAACAGGGATGCCTGGTAGCCCAAGGACACCACAGACAAAAGGGCAAATGTGGGGGGGGGGAACAAGGAAGGGCTGAGTGGAACACAGAAGACCCTACAGCACAAGCTGAAGGTTCCCTGTACTCCCTTGTGGGGACCTTCAGGCCTGCCTGGCAGGCAGACACTTACCCCTGTGGGTGGATAGCCTTAGTGCAGGAGCAGGAAAATGTTCCTGAGCCAAGTACTTTGCAGACAATAGGGCAGGCTTGGTGGAGGCAGGGTCGTGTGTATCAAGGAAACCCCTGCAGCAGAAGCTGGGTTTGGGGTGAGGGCTGTGCTCTTTTCTGGGACAGGCCGCCCAGGGATAACACACACTCACTTGTCCGATGGAACTCCTCAGCACTGAAACAGGGATGCCTGGTAGCCCAAGCAGGAACCAGGTTTCTTTACAACAGCTTTGAGTTCTATCTGCCTAAACACTGATGTCTACACACACCAGCAGCTTCAACGGTATGTTTTCCCCTTCGAGTCAGCCAATCACAGCCTTCATGGCTACAGTTGAGCCCTTCACTGACATTCATTTCTGGTTGCTTCCCATAGCTGAAAATGTGACCAGGTTGGTTCTCCTGCACTAGCATTGCACACGCTGTGCAGGCATTCGATTTGGGGCCCAGGGTCCCTCGGACTTTTCTTTCTCCTTTCTTTTCCTTTCCTTTCCTTTCCTTTCCTTTCCTTTCCTTTCCTTTCCTTTCCTTCCCTTCCCTTCCCTTCCCTTCCCTTCCCTTCCCTTCCCTTCCCTTTCTTTTCCTTTCCTTTCTTTTCTTTTCTTCTGAACCACTCATTAGTGGTCCCTGCCATGAGAGGTCACATGAAGCAGCCTCTAGCCTCTGGCTTCCGAGTCACCCAGACTCAGGAGCCAGTCAGGCTTCATCCATACTCTGCCTGTAGAGAAAAGGCATTTTGCTATAGGCTTTGTGGTGTCACTGTTTCATTAACACCCCACCTGTAGAGAGGAGGCATCCTCCTATAGTCCCTATGGTGTCATGGGTTTTCACATTTTTAGCTATGAATATAGCCCTCAAACCACCAGCCACTGGCCTGTGAATACTCTGTTGGTGTCCCACCAGCTCCACTTTTCCTCAAACTATCTGTGCCACTACTACTGCTGGTCCCAGAACCAAAAAGATTAGTTGGATCTGTGAGGCAGCTGTTTTCATTTTCAGGCTTTGCTCCCCACCACAGCTTGTGGTGCAGCAGCTCAGCAACAGGACAGATCATGCCTCTAGGTCTCTCTTAATATGTTTAAAACTCCCACAGCTCAAAAAAAATTGTGGCTTTTCCATACAACATGTGATCGTTGCCATTTTTACTGAGGTCAGGTGACCTTACTGCCATATTAACTGAGGTCAAGTAACTTCACCATCATGTTAACTGAGAACTAGGTCAGGTGACAAGTACTGCCATCTTTACTGAGAACCCTGCTTGGTTCTTCAGTTCTGACTCTGTTGCATATGTGTTTTGTGCAGTGGCATGCTTTTGGTAGCGTTCAACAAAAGCATCCATTTTGGCCAATTCCTGTTCACTCTGTGTGTGTATGTGTGTGCATACATGTAACTTAAATACACCTATGTTTACTGTTAAATGTTATAATTGTCTGTTCACTGTATCTCATTCCAGAGTATAAAAACAATGTATCGTATTTTAAATTGGTATGTACTTTTAAGTCTCTTACAAAAATATTATATATGTAATCCAACCCTAATTGAAAATATATTAAGATTCTCTCTACTATTGTTAGTTCTGTGGTGTAGGAGTTTATTTTGTGTTTGTGTTGCTTTTATTGGTTAATAAAGACACTGCCTTGCTATAGTTGATAGGGCAGAACTTAGGTAGGCAGAAAAGATAAAACTGAATTCTGAGAGGAAGAAGCAGAATCAAAAAGGGACTCCATGGATCCATGGCCAGATATAGATGTGCTGAAACTTTTCTGGTAGGCCACGACCTCATGATGATATACAGATTAATAGAAATGGGTTAAGACTTAAGAATTAGCCAATGAGAAGCTAGAGCTAATGGGCCAAGCAGTGATTTAATTAATTCAGTCTCTGTGTGTTTATTTTGGGGCTAAGCTAGCCAGGTGGCCAGGACGAACAAGCAGCCCCTCCTTGCAACAATTGGTACCCAGTATGGACAAAACTACATCCATATTCCCAGATATTGTTTATAAATGTTTCTTTACATTTAAAGGGGGATATGATATAGATATGAATAATTTGCATTGGTATGTATCTTGGTTTATTGATGCAAATTTAAGGTAAATTTTGTTATACTGTATTTGTATATTTCTGCTCTTGATTGGGGTATTGTGATTGTGTAGCTTATTTGAAAATGTAATGTATAATTAAGAAATATAGCTTACTAGATAGTCATCTATAATAGTCAAAATTGTAGTCATGTTAGTTAGATTTTCTAGATGTAGAGATATATTTCAGTTAGTTAGGTATTCTTCAAATTTTTCAGAGACCTTCAGAATATGCCATTTAAAATGTTTTAAAAATTTAGGCCTTTTCATGACAATGAGACATATCTGCTCCTGTCAGCATCAAGCTACTTCAAGAGGAAGATGGGCATCAAAGAGGCTCCTTATGGAGTTGGTTAGCCATTTGGGCAAGAAACTGCTCTTGCCTGGAGTGTTGCATAAACTGGACATGAAGAACCTGCAGAGAGATGACTGCTGAAGTTGCCTAAAGGTGAGATGATCCTTCTGGATTCCTGCTTCATGAAAGAGTCTGTGAGACATTCTGCAGGATACAGAAGTGGTGCGGGAGAATTGTCTGTAATCTGTCAATCATGTTTTTTTTTTCTTTTAAACACTGCCTGGCCCATTATTTTCAGCCTCTTATTCACATCTTGACTGACCCATATCTAATAATATATGTAACACCATGAGCGGTGTCTTACCAGGAAGTTTCTAGCATAAGTCCATCTTGGGCTGGAGCTTCATCACATCTGGTTGCAGAGGCAGGGCAATTGTCTGAGCCATCTACCTCACTTCCTTCTTCCTGTTCTGTCTACTCCACCCACCTATTTTCTAACCTACTAGGCCAAGCAGTTTTCTTTATTAATTAACCAATGAAATCAACAGATTGATAGAAGACCTACCTCCATCATTTCCCCTTTTTCTGTTTAAACAAAAAGGAAAGGCTTTAACTTTAACATAGTAAAATTACATATAACAAAACAGTTATCATACAATAATTACAGTTACAATATTTATATCTACTTTATCTTTTATCATAACAAAGGAAAACAACTATAACTATCTATTCTTCTTCAGCTCCATCAAAGACTCCAGAAGGACACAATATTACCTAAGTAAATAAGAAATATGCTATTTCCAAACTCTAGAAATCACAGAGACATCTCGCTGCCTGGAAAGTCACCCAAAGTTCTTTTGTACCGTTGGGGCATCCATCTTCGGCCTACAGGCCCATAAGTATCCAGCAGACATTTCCATGAAGCAGGAAATTTCAAAGGCAGTTCAGTCAGAGTCTGCAAGACATTCTACAGGACACAACAGATACTGACTGAACTGTCAATCATGTTTTAAATAAACGCTGATTGGCCAGGCAGGAGGTAAAGGTGGGAAAACCAGACAGAAAGTAGAAATGATGTAATGAGAACAGGATAATTCTGGGAAGGAGGAAGTTGATTCCTCCCACTCCTGAAGAGACCACCAAAGCAGCAGGATGTGATCTGCAACCACTAAAAAAGGTACTGAGCCACATGGCTAACATAGATCAGAAAAATGGGTTAATAAAGATGTGAGAGTTAGCCAGTGAGAGGCCAGAAATAATCGGCCAATCAGCTTTATAACTTGTAGAGATCTCTGTGTTATTTCTTTGGGGCTTGCCAACTGTGGGGTACAGGGCGGGACAGAAACCCAAACAAACAGGCCTGGCCCCCTCATGTTACACAGAGGAAAATGGCTGAATTGTCTTTGAAATTTCCTGCTTCATTGAAAAAGTCTGCTGGATATTATGGGCCTGTAGGCTGAAAATTGATGCCTCAATGCTACAGAAAAACTTTGGGTGACTCTCCAGGCAGCAAGATGTCTCTGTCAATTCTAGAATTTTGGAAGTCACTTGCAATGTACTTCCTGTTTACTTAGGTAATATTATATCCATCTGGAGTCTTTGATGGAATTAAAAATAGATATTATTATAGCTTTCCTTGGTTATGATACAAGATAAAATATATCTGAATATTGTAACTGTAGTTTTTGCTTGATACTTGTTTTGTTATATGTAATTTTACTATGTTAAAGTTAAAGCCTTTCTTTTTCTTTAAACAGAAAAGGGGGAAATAGTGTAGGAGTTCCTTCTGTCTTTGTGTTGCTTTCATTGGTTAATAAAGAAATTGCCTTGACCTAGTTGATAGGGCAGAACTTAGGTAGGCAGAATAGACAAAACTGAATTCTGGGAGGAACAAGCAGAGTCAAGAAGGGATGCCATGGATACACGACCAGAGGTAAACATGCTGAAACTTTTCTGGTAGGCCACGACCTCATGGTGATACACAGATTAATAGAAACAGGTTAAATTAAGATTTAAGAATTAGCCAATAAAAAGCTAGAGCTAATGGGCCAAGCAGTGATTTAATTAATTAATACAGTTTCTGTGTGGATATTTTGGGGCTAAGCTAGCTGGGTGGCCAGGAAGAAAAAGTGGCCCCTCCTTGCAACAGTTCTTTAGCCAATGAGAGCCCTCCATCAAAAAATTTTAGCAAAATACAAATAGAAGTTATTAAGGCATGTACCTGCAAGTTATAAAAGTGTGAGAACATGTGCATGCTATCAAATTTCTCTCTCACACTGCCTTTCATAGTCTTAAAGATACTTTTATTATGCAAAAAATCTGCAACAGTCATTCTGATATAAATATACTGCTGTTTAAAACTTATGTTTTCATAAAACCAAAAAATTCTTATGAGTTCCAAGGAGCCAAATTGAAGGATCCACCTTAAACAAGTCAGATACACCCCTCTCAATTCCTAAAATTTTTTTCCTAAACTTAACTTTGCCCTCTAGAGACACCAGATATTTCCATACTACAAACACCCAACAGAAGCAAAGAAACCAGCTACCCCAGGATGTGACCAGCACCCAGATTTCTCAACCTTCCCCCTGAGACAACACCCACAAATAAGCAGGAAGAAGTCTTGAGAATCTGCCATCCCTTTAACCTGTTTTGCCTAACCTCCCGCATTTTTATTATAAAAAAAAAGATGGGAATGTAATGGTCTATCCTGTCCCTTTAAGAGACAAGCCCCACCCACTCCCTCCCCTATTTGCTGAGGCAAGTGGATATTCCTTCCACTTCCAGCCTGAGTTCCTTCCTTTTCCATCTATTTCCTGAAGAGGTAGCTGCAGCCATGGCTTCTCTTCTCTCCTCTCCCTGCTCCTCTCTTCCCCCTTCTGTTTCTCTCTCTCTCTCTCCTTGTCCCCCTTCTCCTTCCCTCTCCCCTTCCCTTCCATAACTTACTAAATAAATACCCACTTTCTCTGCATGGCATGCCTATCCATCTCTGTCTTTTACCAGCTGCCCAGCTCCCTGCCTGAGACCGGCTGCCTTCGTGGCCCGCCATGGTCTTGTTGCCCACTGCTGCCACTCAGGGAATGGTACCATTTTATTTAAACCATTACACCATCCTCATGCTTATATGAAATGTTCTTAGTCAGGGAGGCATTTTCTCAGGCCCAGTACCAGTTTGAGGAACCTGTCTGACTCCATTTTAAAGACAAGAACCATTATGCTGTATTTTTAAGAATAAGTTTTTATTTTCTGTGAGAGTTGAGTGGCTCTGTTTCCTGGTACCTGACCTTCCCCAACTCAACCTTTATTTGTTTTTGAGAATACCTTGACCCTCCCTGACTCTTCCTGGCCCTCTCCAACCCCTCCTAATTGTATGGTGGGTGACCATGTGATGTTTTTCTAAGATTTTTGTATTTTCTTATTGCCCCGTTGTCTCCCTTCTGTAAACTACTCTGTAAAACCCCTTAAAAGGGGTCCAAGATGTGAATTTGGGGCTGTTCTCTTTAACCCAACATAGGGTGCAGTAAATGATCAGCTCGGGTGCACCACAATAAAAATTAAGCTTGCTTCAAATTCACCTCAAATTGTGATAAGTGGTATTATTCTCATTATTTGTTGACATTTTCTGGAGAGCCTGAAAGAGATTCAGGCCACCCACCCAAATTTTAATCCCAGACCTTGTGTCTGGAATGATGGGGGCTGTGGGGTACTGCCTCAGGAGTCATGTGCCTTGAGATATTCCAAAGCCTTGAGACTGCCTTCAGTTCAATGCAAGAAAAGCAGTATGCATCTAAGGAGGCCTTCTGGTAAGTTATAGTCTGGTTCTGTTTTATGGAATCCCTATCTAGGATATGGAGGGGGTTCAATGGGGCCACAATATTTTCCCATCCAGAGCAAAAAGTGAGACATCATACCACCTACCTGAGGTTCTTGGTCTGGTTTTATGTCCTGTTTGTCTTGCCTTTGTATGTCTTGTCTTGACTTTGGCTTCATTTTTACTATCCTCTTTTTGCCATTTGTACTTTCTGTGTTAATTGGTTTATTTTTGATATTTGGCAACTGAACTTGTGGACAGTATGTATAATAAGACTAGCAAGCCTAATAGCCCTCTAACCTATCTAATTGCATCAGAGATCTTTGAGAAGGATAAAATTTTACTTGAGTTACTGATTTAAAAATGACAGAGAACTTACTCAATTGGCTACCTTGAGCTACTCCTCAGTATCCTCCATGTTCATCGAGGGTAGGGGCATCAGGGCTTAATTGCCTTCTGTTGTTAGAATCAGGGCCTGCCAGGATTTAGAAGATCCTGTGGGTTAGGAAATCTGTAGGAAGAGAAGCCTACCTTACCCTGAGCAGCTAGGCAAGTCGATTCTATTTATCTTTTGTCCACTGTCCGATGGAGGACTTTCGTTGGTTAATTAATAAAGAAACTACTTGGCCCAATAGGTCAGAACATAGGTGGGTGGAGTAGGCAGAACAGGATGCTGGGAGAGAAAAGGCAGACGCTTCAGGCAGTTGCCATAGATGGTCGCCATGCTTCTCCTCTCCAAGACAGACGCAGGTTAAGATCTCTCCTGGTGCTACACAGATTACTAAATATGGGTTAAAGAAGATGTGAGAATTAACCAATAAGAGGCTGAAACTAATGGGCCAGGCAGTGTTGAAAAGAATACAGTTTCCATGTAATTATTTCGGGTGTAAAGCTAGCCCTGTGGCAGAACGCAGCCCGCTGCTCCATCTACAGAGTGGCACCCCACGTTGGGCACCAGATGAAGGCATAAATCACAAACAATCCCACACCAGTTTGGAATTATGATTAATAGAATGGTTGTTTATTTCAAGGGGAAAAATTTACAGATCACCGTCCCAGACAACAGCCCTCTGCGCAATCAGGAAGGGAGCCTAGTCACTAGAAGCGGAGCCGGAAGCCAGAAAGTGAGCGGAGGGCAGTTGCTGCTTTTTTAAAGAAGGAGAGACCATGCCTCAATGGGCTGGTATCTCAGCAGCTATTGGCTGAAGGAGTGGAAGGAGATCCCGCAACAACTGTCTAGACATCTTCAGGAGTTTAGATAAAAGGCAGTTCCGCCAAGTGGTTAGTGCTTTCACTTGAAGAAGCTAGTTGTGGATGGACATTGTTCTGTGCCCATTTTGTGCCCATTTGTCTTCTGTCTTCTTTGGAAGAAAAGGGGTGCTGCAGCTAGGAGTCAACCTGTTTCTCTGTTGTGAAAAGTCTTAATAATTATGCATTTGAATGACATATTTCCCAGATCTCTGAGCACTTGAGGGCTGTTTATTGGGTATAGAGAAGTTATAACTACAGCACAGGATCTGCCTGGAGAACTGGGTCCAAGCTTGACTGTACTGGCTTTTAACTTAACAGGTGAGATTTATACTTGTGAAAGACAAGAAAAAAACTGTTTGCAATAGAAGCTTAACAGTAGAACTGACAATAGTGGAGAACAGCTTACAGGAAAGCCTGTAGGTTAGCTTTAAAACACTTTTTAACAGTAAGTACATGTACAGATATACATAGTTGAATTTAAGTTTTATACACATATAAACACAGAGTTAAGGCTAACTTATACTAATACAGTTAACTCAAAAGTCACATGCATGCATATACACATATAGTAAATAGGAGTTGAGTGATGTGGATGCTTTGGTGGGCCCTACCAAAAGTATGCCACTGTGCAAAATGCACATGCAACAGAGTCAGTTGGAGGAATTTAGAGGAAAAAAACATAAGTAAAAGGCAAGACTAGACAAGGAATACTTCAGATGGCAACTTGGTTACCTGACCTGTCCTTAGTCAAGATGGCGACAGTACTGTTTTACACAGAGAAACCATGTTTTTGGAGCCATGGCAGGAATTTTAAACAGATACGAGTAACAAGAGAGACATAGAGGCCATGTAGAACATACATTTAAAAATAGAATCACATCAGTGTGTCCACACCATTTATACATACTTTCATACATGAAGTAGACAGGAAAATTACTCAGTGCTGCCAGCTGCCACAGGGAGCAAGGGCCAGGAGTGGAACAGCTGCCTTGGATCTGGCCAGTTTTGCTGGTTCTTGTGGGGCCAGCAACTATAGTGGTGACAGAGACAGAATAGGAGAAAGATAAGGAATAGGGGCAAGATATGGAGCATCTACAGGCAGGTAAGAGGTGCTACTTAGGTAAAGGAAAAGCAGGCAGGCATGGGATGCTGGTGGGACACTGGCAGTGAGGAGCATGTATAGATAGAAAATTTCCATCTGCCTGTTTGTGGATAGTAATTAGAAAGTTTCTGTGTTGGGGTCTGCTTGTAGGCCACTTTAGATAGTTAATTAAGGGGTGTGCAGGCCTTTTGTTAGTGCAAAAGTGAGTAAGGTTAGAAATCTGTAAGTAAGATATTAAGCTTGGAGATATTAGGGTCTGTAAAAGACATGGACAATATTTTATGGGTCCAAGGATGTGAAAAAGAGATGAGATCAATGGCTGGCTGGCTGTGAATGTCTTCAAGACAGAGTGAGGGTCAAGTGAGTGGTAACGTCAATCTGAGGCTCATCAACACAGGGATTGAGGACCAGTGATGACCACTCTGAGTAGCCCAAGACTAGGACAACAGTCCACATTGATCCCAGTCCTTAGCCATGGGGAATCACCAGAGATGAATGTCAGTGAAAGCTGACTTGGAGAAAGGGACCTTACCATTTGCCATGATGGAGTAAGCACAGAAAGCTGGAAAGTGCTCTCTTTCTGTCCACCTTTCTTCTGAAAAGGCAGCTTCTGCTTCTCTCTCTTCTCCCCCTTTCCCTTCCCCTCTCCTTTCTTCACTTTCCCTCTCTTTTCTTCTCCCCTCCCCCACTAAATAACCTCTATACCCAAGCTTTCTCTGCATGGCATATCTGTGTCTCTCCTGCCCGCAGGGGCCTTGAGTCACCAACCACTGCCCCTTATGGGACTGGCCTCCGGTCACTTGCATCATGAATGATAACACAATCATTTCCCCATGTGGGACAACTATCAGCAGGTTCTCTGTACATACCCTCTTCACTACTGAAGGAAGGGAATGGATCCTTATGAAAGAAAATGAAGCACTCCCTGGATTAGCTTCAATGGCTGATACCCAGAGGGAAGAGGTAATTGACCATGCTCTGCCTAGAAGGAGACCCGTGATGGGACTACAACACAGAGAGAGGTAGAAAATCACTCAGTGAGTACCACCATGTCTGCTAGAAGGAATGAAACAGGCATCCCAGAAGCTTGTTAACTTATCAAGAGTAATAGGCATGAAACAGGGCTCTGATGAATAGCCTTCAGCTTTCCTGGTGTGCTTCCTGGATGCCTATTGGTTATACACTCCTATAGACCCAGAGGACCTGGAAAATTTCAAGGCAGTTAACCTGGCCTTTTTTACTCAGTCAGCTCCTCACGTACATAGAAAGATACAAAACATGGATGGGTTTGTAGGAAAGAACAGATCAGAGCTATTAGAAATAGCCCAGAAAGTATTTGATGGCAGAGATAGCAAAGATCTTCTGATAAGGAAGATGGGGCATGCCACTGTAGCTGTACTACAAATCCCAGCAACTCTCAACTCTGCCAGTGCACACTATGATAAAAGGAGGAGACCTTTATTAAAGGACCAATTCACTTACTGCAAAGAAATGGATCACTGGGAAAATGAATGTCCATGCCAGAAACAGGTAGCTTACCTTCCAAACCCAAGTCAATCCTAACTATGGGGAAATTCATGAAGCTAAAGTTCCTTCAAATTAGGCACTCAGGAACCAATGGTAACTTTTACCATAGGGGGCCAACCTGTAAAATTTCTGGTGGACACCGGGGCTACTCATTCGGTATTACATGAGTCCCTGGGCCCCTTAGCAACCAAACCATGGAAGTGTGGGGGGAGGGGCAACAGGGACATCAAAGAATACAAATGGATCCCTGACTGGACTGTTAACCTAGAACAAGGAACTGATACTCACTCTTTTATTGTTATTCCTGAATGTCCCCCCTTTTACTGGGGAAGGACTTCTTGAACAAACTCTAGGCAACATATTGTTCTCAGAAAACTCTCCTAGGTTACAATTGGGAGGTATAAACTGTCCAATAAGTGAGGAATATCTGCTCTCCAAAATCCAACCCATTCCTTGGAAGGGGAATGGAAAAGTTACTGATCCAGGTAATTCCTACAGTTTGGCCAGAATGCAATCCTCCTGGCTCAGCAAAATGTGCCACCATCATAGTGCAACTAACATCTGGAGCAATGCCCATTCAAGTCAAGCAGTAACCCATCAGTTCAAAAACCAGGGAAGGGATTAAGATCTCACCTGGTGCCTCCTTTGTTGTAGCAAGTCTTACAGCAAGTGGTTACCTGCCCAATTGGGCATGGCCTCTTATACTATATAAGCTAATGTAAAGCATGTGTCTGCTCTCTCTTTTTCTGGCTGCAGAATTCGGGTTCTGATCTCCGTTCAAGCAGAGGATTCTGATTTGTGAGTCTACCCCTAAATAAATAACCATCTATTTCTCAATTCTAAGCTAGTGTGGGATTTCTTTTAAGCATCCTTCTTTATTTGGCGCCCACTCCAACCAGGTGGACAGCCTAGTGGCCTAGCTGGTCCACAGCCCAGACAGTCTCCCAACCCTGCCCGCTTGGCTTGCTTTTACCTAAGTGGAATAGGTTAGTATGAGCTTACTCACACTAATAATAATAATGAGTAATAGAGTGAATTCTTTTGAGTTATTATTTATAAGCAATTATATTGGTACAGATTCTGGTATATTGATACAAAGTTAAATTATATTAAATATTGTATGCATGCATGCTTCTACCTCTGCTTAAAACATTTTTATATATTGATAAATATTTATCATATTGCAATGTACATTTCTATCTCTTATCAAGATACTTATACATTGTTTACAGTTGTTTATTGTATAATATTCTAATATAAAGACTTAGTCCTTAAGTTATAAGGTATTAAGAATTACAGATCAATAGTCATCTATATTTGTCATACTTATAGTTAGACTAATCAGGTTCTTTAGATACATAGAGATTATCTTCTGCATAGATAAGTAATCTTCAACCACTTCAAAGAGCTGTAAAATATGGCATTTAAATAACTTGGGGTTCTGTTGAAGTGAGACACAATTGCTCCTGGCAGCACTGATCTATTCCCAAGAGAATGTTGAGCACCGAAGACACTCGGAGCTTGTTTTCTTCTTGGCAAAACTGGCCTTTGGGAAAAGAAATGTCCATTCCTCAACCACTGACAAGATACATGGTATCCAAAAATGGATAAGCAGGACTGTCAAATTTTACCAAGACAGGGTAAGGTGGTTTTAAAAATTTCCTGCCTCTAAAAATGATCTGTCAGTTATTTTAGGCCTTAGCCAAAGTTGGTTGCTTCAATGTTGCAAATGAGACTTTGGGTGATTGCCCAGATAGCTAGCTGTCTCTGTCATTTGTTATAGATTTTGGAGGTTGCTTAATTGCACTTCCTGCTTAATATTATTTCCCTTCTCAGATCTTCCATGTGGTTGAAGACCAGATAGTTGTAGCTACTTTCCTCTTATGACTTGGCCAACTTATTTATTATACAAGACTTAAACTAGTTAGGATAGGATAATTATTGAATTTATTTATTCTTATTGTATATAATTTTGTATTAGGCTTAGAACTCTCTTATTTAAACAAAAGGGGTAGTTGCTGTAGGAAGTCTTACGCCCAGTGGTTATCCGCCCATATAAGCTGATGTAGAACATGTATCTGCTCTCTCTTTTTCTGACTGTGGGATTCAGTTTCTGATCTCAGTCTCTGATCTCTGTTCAAGCAGGGAATTCTGATTTGTGAGTCTACCCCTAAATAAATAACCATCTATTTCTCAATTCTGAGCTAGTGTGGGATTTCTGTTAAGCATCCTTCTTCACTCCTTGAAGCAGACATATGTATTCCTTGCAGTCAGCTGGAAATACCCCCTTGTTGCCTGTCCTAATGCCTGGAACTTGAGAATATAGGTCAGTACAAGACTTGAGGGAAGTGAAAAGGAGGGTAGAGTCCATTTATACAAGTGCCCAAATACCTATACTTTGCTCAGTTTATTGCCACCAGAGAATCAAGTTTACACTATGTTGGAATTAAAAGTTGCATTCTTCTCCACTCTTTTGTTGAAATTAAGTTAGCCTATATTCACATTTGAATGGGTTGACCCTGGACCAGGGATATAAGGGCAACTAACCTGTACTAGACTTCCTCAAGGGTTCAAAAATTCTCCTGCCATCTTCAATGAAGCAGTCAACCAGGATTTAAGGATATTTCATAGTAAGTACCCTAAGGTAACCTTGCTCCAATATTTGGATGATTTATTATTAGCTGCTTAAGATGAGGAGGACTGTTGAGAACCACCAGAGGCCTTTTGGAAACTATAGAATTTCAAAAAGAAAAGCTCAAATTTGTTCACCAAGGTTCCTTACTTGGGATAAGAACTGAGAAAGGGAAAAAGACTGCTCCCAGGCCCACATAGCAGTCATATAGCAAATCCCAACTCCAACCACTAAGAAACAATGTTAGGGAATTTCTGGGAGCTGTTGGATATTGCCATCTTTGGATACAAAGATTCATTGAAACTCCCAAACTCTTGTACTCTCCTATCGCCAGGGGCAACACCCTTTTGGAATTTCCCATGAGTATCAATAAAACATGACATATCAAGTTGCAGTAAGACTAAGCACCTCCCTTGTATTAAGGCTGGGCAAGGTGACCCAGTATGAGGAGTAGTATCCAGAAAGCCAGTAAGAGTTGGAGATAGCCCCTGTTCCCTCTGTAAGGAGACTAAACTACACAACTGTAATGTATATACAAAGTACCTAGGTCAGTCCCATGCAGGCTCCCTGGTTGTCAGTTCAATCCCTGTGAGACCCTATGAGCCCACGAAAGTTGATTCTGTGGGTTTTCTTATGATGCCCTTGATACCTATGACTCCTACTCTCCTTCCTCCTCTTCTGCAGGATTCCAAAACTCCATCTAATGTTTTGCTGTGGGTCCCTGCATCTACCTCCATCAGTTGCTAGACTGTTGCAAGGAGGGGTCTACTTGTTTGTCCTGGCTGCTTGGCTAGCTTAGCCCTGAGATAATCACACAGAAACTATATTAATTAAAACAATGCTTGGCCCATTATCTCTAGCCTCCTATTGGCTAACTCTTACATCTTGATTTAACCCATTTCTATTAATCTGTAGTAAGGAGCTATGGGCAGGCCTGTTTTTCATCCCGCCCGGCTCCCAGCTGCCTGGCTAGCTTATGCCCCAAAATAACAACACACAAATTGTATTCATTTAAACACTGCTTGGCCCATTAGCTCTAGCCTCTTACTGGCTAACTCTCTCTTGCTTTAACCTATATTTAGCAATCTGTGTAGCACCACAATGTGGTGGCTTACTGGGAAAGATTCAGCATGCCTGACCTGGTGGCTGGCTTCATGGTGACTGTCCCAGAGAAGAGAGGCAGGGCGATTGCCCAGAGAGGAGATGCATAACAATTGCCTAACTTCCCTTCTTCCCAGCATTCTGATCTGTCTACTCCAACCACCTAAGGGCTGGCCTATCAAATGGGCCAAGGCAGTTTCTTTATTAACCAATGAAATCAACTCAAACAGAAGACCGCCCACATCATTTCCCTTTTTTCTGTTTAAACAAAAAAGGGAAGGCTTTAACTTTAACATAGTAAAATTACATATAACAAAACAGTTATAAAGCAAGAATTATAGTTACAATATTTATATCTATTTTATCTTTTATCATAACAAAGGAAAACAACTATAACTATCTATCTATTCTTCAACTCTATCAAAGACTCCAGAAGGACACAATATTACCTAGGTGAACAAGAAGTAAGCTACTTCCAAAACTCTAGAAATGACTGAGACATCTTGCTGCCTGGACAATCACCCAAAGTTCCTCTGTACCATTGGGGTATCCATCTTCGGCCTTCAGGCCTATAGTATTCAGCAGACATTTCCATGAAGCAGGAAAATTCAAAGACAGTTCAGTCACTATCTGCTGTGTCCTGCAGAATGTCTCACAGACTCTTTCATCAATCAGGAACCCCAAAAGAGCATCTCACCTTTAGGCAAATTTAGCAGTCCTCTCTCTGTGGGTTCTCTGTGTCCAGTTTATGTCAACAGTCCAGGCAAAAGCAGTTTCTTGCCCAAATGGCTATCAAACTCCATAAGGAGCCTCTTCAATGCTCATCTTTCTCTTGAAGTAGATTGGTGCTGCCAGGAGCAGATGTGCCTCATTGTCATGAAAAGCCCTAAGTTATTAAAACATTTAAATGCCATATTCTGTAGTCTTTGAAAGATATTAGAAATGCCTATCTAACTGAAATATATCTCTATATATCTAAAAAATCTAACTAAAATGACTACAAGCTTGACTATTATCGATGATTATTCATTAACAACCTATATTTCCTAATTATACATTCCATTTTAAAAATGAACTACACAATCAAAATACCTTAATCAAGATCAGAAATACATATACATATTACAAAATTGACCTTAAATTTAAATCACTAAAGCAAAATCCATATCAATGCAAATTATTCATATCTATATCATATCCCCCTTTAAATGTAAAAGAACGTTTATAAACAATATTTGGGAATATGGGCACAGTTTTTCCTCTCCAAACTGCTTCATGCTGAATGGGGGCACTGTTATTTAGGTCTTTCATGGTATATAACCTATGTGCTAGGTACATCTCAGTCAGCAGTTGAGCAAAGTAATTTTTGAGGGTGTTCACAGCAACCTTTCAGGAGGGTGTGGTCTATCATACCATATTGGGATAGAAGCAATCCACAGGGTCTCATTTTCTGTAAAAACAAAAGAAGAATCACTTTTCCAAAGTATCATATCCTTAGATCCAAATTTTGAAGTCAAGGTATTTTCAAAATATCTATCTTGGATTAGTTTAGCACCATTGGTAAACAAACATCTTTTAGCAGCTGTTGCTCCTTCCTCAGCATTTAAACAATTCAAAGAGAGCATAATAGGATACAGTATCAAGGTTCTCTGTGTATTTTCCATCTTTGTGCAGCTTTGTTTTAACCTCTATTTCTTTTATTTTTAGTTTTACTTTTTGAGACAGGTTCTCTGTATATCTTTGTCCTGGAATAACTCTGTAGACCAGGCTGTCCTTGAACTCAGAGATCCTCCTGTCTCTGCCTCCCAGGCATTGGGATTAAAGGCGTGTCCTGCCACACCTTGCAGTCACAGAGGTCAATCTACCTCTGCCTCCCAAGTGTTGGGATTAAAGGTGTGTACCACCACACCCAACTACTCTTTCTTTGTTTCTTTTTTTTTACTTTAAGAACTTTAACTTTAACCTGCATATATTTTTAACATACTGTAAAACATTTAGAGGTTTTCTTTGTCTTTGAATCTCTCTTTACTGTATATCTGTCTCTTTGTCTGACCACATGAACCTTTAATTTACCAAAGAATATCAGTAGGACTAAAGCTGTGGCTTTGGTGGCTGGATCCAGCCCATTCCTTAGCTTTCCAGCCTCATGGCAGACGTGCCAGCTGTAGCCATTTTTATTGCCACAACTCTACGACATTTCAAGGTACTTGCCAGCAAGCAAGCTGCAGCATTCTGCTCACAGACTACAGTCAGTCGGACCACCTGTCTGAAAGTGTCTGCCCTGGCAGGACAGCCCAGAAAGCCAGCATTTTAAAATGGCACAGCTTTTTTCCTGCTATGGCTGAAACCCGAAAAACATGCATTCAGCTTTTCATCAACACTGTTTAATTGTTTCATAGCAGGACCTCTTAAAAGAGCTGTAGGGTTTTGCAGCTAAAGCTGAGTCAGGAAGCCTCTCTTAGATGAGAGCATTTGCTTGCCTCTAGTAAGCAGAGCAGACCTAAGAAATGGCTGCTACCAAGAAAACATGCTTTAGTCTATTCTTTCCCAAGCTTTCTCAGGCTTTCTGTGGATCCAGTTATCCACATGGGTGCCATTAATCTGTGTATTACCATGTGGCAGTGGCTTATGGGAAAAGAGTCTAACCAGCCTCCATCTCAAGCAGAGGATCCATGCTGTCTCTCTGACCCTGCTTTTTTTCTCCAATCATTCAGTTCTATCTTCTCCATCTACCTAAGTTCTGCCTTATCAGGGGCCCAAAGCAGTCTCTTTATTAACCAATGAAAGCAACACAAAGACAGAAGAACCTCCTACACCACGAGATGATACCTCTCTGACAATAATTGAGCCAGGCACCAATCTATTCTCTCTGGGTCTGTGGATTGTAGCATAGTTAACCTTTATTTTACAGCTAATATCCACTTATAAGTGAATACATACTATGTTTGTCTTTCTCAGTCTGGTTACCTCACTAAGGATGAATTTTTTTCTAGTTTCATCTATTTGCCTTCAAATTTCCTGATGTCCTTGTTTTTAACAGCTGAGTAATACTCCACGTGTAAACGTGCTACATTTTCTTTATCCATTCTTCAGTTGAGGGACATCTAGGTTGTTTCCATGTTCTAGCTATTATGAATAATGCTAGTGTAAACATAGTTGAGCAAGTGTGTTCATGGTATGATTGAACATCCTTTGGGTATATACCCAGTAGTGGTATAACTGGGTCTTTAGGTAGATCAATTACCAACTTTCTGAGAAATCCTAATATTGATTTCCAAAGTGACTATACAAGTTTGCACTCCCACCAGCATTGGAGGAGTCTTTCCTTTACTTCACATCCTCTCCAGCATGAGCTGTCACTTGTGTTTTTAGTGTTAACAATTCTGACAGGTATAAGATGGTATTTCAGGGTCATTTTGATTTGCACATTTCTGGTGTCTAAGGATGTTGAACATCTTAAGTTTTTCTCAGCCATTTGAGATTCTTCTGTGGGGAATTCTCTGTTTAGATCTGTTTTGCATGTTTTTTTGTTAGAATAGCACAAAATTATACTTTAAAGTCTCATAGTATGATTACCTCAGTTTTGATCATCTTACTCAATGGAATTACCTTGGCAATTCAGGGTTTAGTGTTGTGGTCCTGAGTGACTTAAGAATGATTTGCTGCTTCTATGAAAGTATCATTGGAATTTATTAAGGCTTGCATTGATATTATAGATCACTTTAGGTAATACGGATGGTTTAATTATACTAAATATTCTAATCTGTGGGCACAGAGTATCTTTTCATCTATCTGGGTTTTCTTCGAATTATTTTATTTTTGTTTTTTCGAGACAGGGTTTCCCTGTAGTTTCTAGAACCTGTCCTGGAACTAGCTCTTGTAGACCAGGCTGGCCTCGAACTCAGAGATCTGCCTGCCTCTGCCTCCTGAGTGCTGGGATTAAAGGCGTGTGCCACCACCTCCCAGCCCTCGAATTATTTTTTTTAATATTTTATACTGTTGGGTGCACAGGTCTTTCACTTCCCTGATTAAACTAATTTCTAAATATCTTTATGCTCTGTAAAAGAGATTCTTTTCTTGACTTCTTTTTGGATAATTCATTGTTAGTGTATAGAATCCTGAATGATTTTTCTATTCTAGAACTTTAGTGGGTTCACTTAATTGTAAATTTTTTCGATAATTTAGGGCTCATATATGATCTGGTAATATGTAAACAATTTCTTCTGTTTTCATATTGGATTCCCTTTCTGTGGTGGATTAACTAAGAATGGCCCCATAGATCATGTTTAAATGTGAGCCACAAAGGGAGTGGCCCTTTTTTGCAAGTTTTAAAAGGTGTGGCCTTGTTGGAAGAAGTGTGTCACTGGGGATGGGCTTTAAGGCTTCAAAAGCCAAACCAGGCCTAGTGTCTCTTTCTTCCTGCTGCCTGTGGACCAATATAGAACTCATAGTTATTATATCTGCCTTCATGCTGCCATGCTCTTCATGAGGATAATGAACTAATCTGCTAAAACTGTAACCAAGGCTCAATTAAACACTTTCTTTTAAAAAAGTTGCTATGGTCATGGTGTCATTTTGCAGCAATAGAACACTTACTAAGACCATTTCTTTCTTTTCCTTGCCTAAGAGCACTAAGTAAGACCATCAGTTCTGTGTTGAATAGCTATGATAATTGCGAACATCTGTAACTTATTCTTTATCTTAGAAGAAAAGCTTTCAACTTTTCCCTATTGACTATGATGCTGTGAATTTGTCATATGTGGCTTTTATTGTATAGAAATATATTCCTTCTAGACATAAATTATTCAGAGTTTAATCACAAAAGACAAATGAATTTTATCTCTTGTCTTCTATGCTTGCTATACATTTAGTGGGATAAACTTTTGTTTTAATCTTTAATGTTAAAAATGGTAATCATTAATGTGGTTACTAATGATGATTAATCATTAATGTGGTAATCCAGTGTTATAGATTTCCATTTACCAAAATATCTTTATACCCTAAGGATAAATCCCATGTGATCACACTGAAAAATTTTAGTAATTTGCATATTTTGGTTTGTAGTTTTCTTTCATTTGTGAATTCTAGATTTTAGACAGGTACATAAAATCATATATATGAATATACACATGGCAAGAAAGCAGAAATGAGACTGTGGGGAATGAAAGTAAATGGTGAGAAAAAGTGGGAAGAAGGGGAGAGTAAGAGTGAACATGGATGAACTACATGACATAGGCATGAAAATATCTTTATAAAATACATCATTATCTATTGAAGGTGCGTGGTTGATTGGCAGTTATGATTCACCAGACAAGCTTTAATATATATAATTCAGTTTTAATAAAGGAAAGGAAAGGGAACTTACAAATCCAAGGTTCCAGCGAGGAGGGCAGGAAAACAAAGAGCAGGCGGGCCTGTTAAGTCAATATTAGCCTAAGGGGGACACACCTAAGAGGGACACGCCTAAGAGGGACACGCCTTTAGACCAAGGGGGACACGCCTTACAAAACAAGGTTTTTGGCTAGGCTTCCCCTTCATCTCCCCCTTTTGTCTAAATAAGACAGAACCAAACCAAATACAACTATATTCAATAGGAACAAATAATAAATATAAAATTACAAACAACAAACAATATTAAGAAGAAACATATAACAAAAGTTTGACTAAGCATTCTATTTCAAGGAGTCTAAATAATATAGAGGGTAACTACAATTATCTAATCTTCAACCCCATCAAAGATCTGAGAAGGGAAGTAATATTACTTAAGCAACCAGGAAGTACAAACAAGAAACTTCCAAAATGTGCAACAAATGACAGAGACAACTAACTACCTGGGCAGTCACCCAAGTTTCATTTTGCAATGTTGAGGCAACCAACTTTGGCTAAGGCCTAACACAACTGGCATAACATTTTTCAAAGGCAAGGAACTTTTTGTAGAACTGTCCAACCCTGTCTTGGCAAGATAAGACAATCCTGTTTTTATCCATTTACGGATACTCTGAAACTCTGTCAGTGGTCGAGGTATGGGCTTTTTCTTTGCCTAAAGGCCACTTCTGCCTAGAAGAAGACAAGCTCCCAGTGGAGTGTCTTTGGTGCTCAACATTCTCTCGGGAGTAGAGTGGTGTTGCCAGGAGTGATTGTGTCTCATAAGTACTACTACAGCTCTTCAAAGAGGTCGAAGATTATACTATCTATACTAAATATAATTTCTATGTATCTAAAAAACCTGAAAAACAACTGTGCAATAAATGAGGACAATATCCCCAAACGTAAACAATGTCATTATACAAATAATATCAGAGGTAGAAATGTACATTGCAATATGATAAATATCTCAATATAACAATTGTTTTAAACAGAGGTAGAAGCATACTCTCATACAATAGAGGTAGAAGCATACTCACATACAATGTTCAATATACAAGAATCAACACCAATGCAATTTTCTAATAACAATAATTCACAAATACCAATCATCCCATCAAACCAGGTAATCCCCCCCCTTTTTTTTCATAAACACCCCTGAGTCCATATAATACCTCCCCCATCCCCTCAACCCTATACCATCTACTAAATGATGTCCCTAAACCAGAGGGCAAACTCTGTTGGGAGAGGGGGCGTCGTCTTCTAAGATTGCTTCTAGCTGACACGGGGGCGACGTTCTTCTCAGGGGGTTCCATGAAAGCAAATGATGGTAAAATTCCCAGAATAACATTTGGTCGAGGAAATTGTAACTAGCCTCTGAGTGTTTTGAGGAGGTCCGGCCAGAGTATTGTCAAAATTGTACACCATTTGAAACTGTCTTGTGTAGTTGGTACCAAAAAAAAAAAAACCAAAAAAAAGGTCTAATTTTAGCGCTATTAAAAACATGACGTCATAGTGAAATTGATGTTGTGGGGCCCCATATTCATCCTGGAAACTTCAAAGATTACTGAAGGAAAATTTGTTGTTTGTTACAGGAAAGGTAAACATCTACAAAGACATATACAGACATATATATTCGATGGAAGGTATAATAAAGACAGACACAGATATGAGGAAAGGCAAAGAAAGTTTATCAAGTATCATCATCATCATCATCATCATCATCATTATCATCATTATTATTATTATTATTATTATTATTACTATTATTATTCTGTCCCATTTCATGGCTCCTGACCTGAGACAGAAACTCTGAGATATATCTTATAAACAGGCTTGGAATTGAAGAAGGACTGAGCCATAGTCCAACTCCAAAACCAGCTCTATATACATATAAATAAAGGCACAGTATATATGTAAAAAAATGTTTTATACTTACTAAACATATTCAGGTTCTGTGTTGATCCATATTAGGTTGTAACTAGTGTCCATGAATCAGTATTTAAATATCCAGGGTCCCTTAAGTTCTTTGAAGATGAGTGGTTTCCTGTGGAGATAAGAAAAGAACCCTGCCCCCAAACTATATGCTTTTCTTACCATCAGTATGATCATCATCCTTGTGAATGAATTATTTTTCTTTTCCAAGGGGCTTCTTCTCTTCAAACCGAACCTTTATTAATTTTGATGGTATCCACAATTTTTCCTCTCCTGTGGAGACAAGAGCAAAACCCCTTCCCCAACGCAGCACATCTCCTGGCTTCCATTGCGAGGTCAGCACATCCTTGAAATAAACTGGTTGATTTAATTCAGCAGACTTTTCCATTATCCAATGTCTTTCTGCAGCTGTTGTCCCCTTCTCATTAGCGTTGAGAAAATTCAAGGTTAATAAAGCACTATGTAACCTATTTCTAGGGGTATTTTCCACCCCTTTCTGTTTGTTTAACATATCCTTTATAGTTCTATTTGATCTTTCTATGACTGCTTGACCTGTAGGATTGTATGGTATACCTGTAACATGCTTAATATTGTAATAAGCAAAAAACTGTTTCATTTTCCTAGAGACATAAGCTGGACCATTATCCGTCTTTATTTGTGTAGGTATACCCATGATGGCCATAACTTCTAATAAATGAGTGATTACTGAATCAGCTTTTTCTGAGCTTAAAGCAGTTGCCCATTGAAAACCTGAATAAGTGTCAATGGTGTGGTGCACATATTTTAATTTGCCAAATTCTGCAAAGTGAAACACATCCATCTGCCAGATTTCATTCCTTTGAGTGCCCTTTGGATTAGCCCCTGCAGGCAGTGGTGTTTGATTATAAAAAGAGCAAGTAGGGCATTTCTTTACAATTTCCTTAGCTTGTTGCCATGTAATAGAAAACTCTTTCTTCAAGCCTTTGCTATTGACATGATGTTTTTTATGAAATTCAGAGGCCTGCAGCACACTACCAATCAACAATTGATCAATTTCTGCATTACCTTGTGCTAGAGGACCTGGCAGACCCGTATGGGATCGGATGTGTGTTATATACATAGGGCAAAGCCTGTTCCTGATCATGTCTTGTACCTGGATAAACAATGAGGTTAGTTCTGTATCATCAGGTATAAATTCAGCAGTTTCAATATGTAAGATTACTCTTTCTGCATATTGTGAATCAGTAACTATATTAAGCGGTTCTTTAAAATCCCTTACCACCATAAGAATGGCATATAATTCTGCCTTCTGGACAGAATTATAAGGACTTTGTTCCACCTTACTCAAATCTTCTGATTTGTAACCTGCTTTCCCTGATTTATTAGCATCAGTATAAAATGTACGTGCTCCAGTTATCGGAGCATCACGGATGACTCGAGGGAGAATCCAAGAAGTTCTCTTTATAAAGTTAAGCCTCTTGCTTTTCGGATAGTTGTTATTGATTTCTCCCAAAAAATTAGCGCAAGCTCTTTGCCATGGTTCGTTATCTTCCCACAACTTTTTTAGTTCATCAGCAGTGAAAGGCACTATAATTTCTGCTGGGTCTATGCCTGCTAGTTGACGAAGTCTCAATTTGCCTTTTATAATTAATTCAGAGACTTTTTCCACATAAGTTTTTATTTTTTTACTTGATTTATGTGGTAAAAAGATCCATTCTAAGATAATATCATCTCTCTGCATTAAAATTCCTGTAGGAGAAATTTTGGAAGGCAATATGACGAGAATACAACTGAGCTCTGGATTCACCCTGTCCACATGTGTCTCTTGTAATTTCTCCTCAATCATTCTCAGCTCCTTTTCTGCTTCAGCTGTTAATTCTCTGGGACTGTTTAAGTCTTTTTCACCATCCAAGGTTTTATTTAAATGAATTATCATATCAGGTGTTATGCCAACAGCTGGTCATAAGCTGGAAATGTCTCCTAACAACCTTTGAAAGTCATTGAGAGTCCGTAACCGATCTCTCCTAATTTGTGCTTTTTGTGTCTTAATTTTTTGCAAACCTATTTTATAACCTAGATAATTAACAGAATCTCCTCTCTGAATTTTTTCAGGAGCAATCTGCAATCCCCATTTAGGTAAAAGTATTTTTACTTCTTCAAACAGTCTTTCTAAAGTAGCCATGTTTGAATCAGATAACAGAATATCTTCCATGTAATGATAAATTATCGACTTGGGAAATTGCTTGCGTATTATTTGCAATGGTTGATTTACAAAATATTGGCACAGGGTGGGAGAGTTCAACATGCCCTGTGGGAGGACAGTCCACTGGTATCTCCTTGTAGGTTGAGAGTTATTATAAGTAGGCACTGTGAAGGCAAACTTTTCTCTGTCTTTTTCTTGTAAAGGTATAGTGAAGAAACAATCCTTTAAATCAATAACTATGAGAGGCCATTCTTTTGGTAATAAAGATGGCAGAGGAATTCCAGATTGCAGAGAGCCCATAGGTTGAATAACCTTATTGATAGCCCTGAGATCTGTCACCATTCTCCACTTACCAGATTTTTTCTTAACAACAAATACAGGAGAATTCCAAGGGCTGGTAGATTCTTCTATATGTCGAGCATCTAATTGCTCTTGTACCAGCTGTTCTAAAGCCTGCAACTTTTCCTCAGCTAAAGGCCATTGCTTTGTCCATATTGGTTTCTCAGTCAACCATTTTAGAGGCAGTGCTGTTCGTATCTCTGAAGGGCCATCAATTGCTTTGCATTCTTGTACAGCCCGAACAGCCGGTTTCCGCCTTCTGTAATATCTTTTAATATTTCCCTCGGTGATATAGGCTCTAGAAGCAGCAGGAATGTTAATTTGGGTATTCCATTGCTGCAACAGGTCACGGCCCCATAAATTCACTGCAATATTGGCTACATATGGCCTTAATTTTCCTATTTGTCCTTCTGGCCCTATGCATTCAACCCATCTCGTGCTCTGCCTTACTTGAGATAGGGTTCCAATTCCCAGGAACTGAACATTTACATCCTGAAGAGGCCAATACGGATGCCAAGATTCTGGAGTAATGATACTTACATCCGCACCTGTGTCCAGTAGGCCAGTAATAAAAATGCCATTTACACACACTCTTAACTTTGGTCTTTGTTCATTTATAAAAGTCTGCCAAAATACACGTAACTCATCTTTCAGGCCATTTTTGCTTTTAACAGCAGGCATGGGGCTTTCTAATTTTCTTGACGAGGCATGTTCTCGGCAGTAACTGGAAATGACTGGACCACATTTGCCATGGGGGCCTGCGAGAGGCCCCCCATTGAGTTTCCCAGTGGCAACAGGTTGCCTTGTCTATCTCTTGTTGACCTGCACTCATTTGTCCAGTGTCTGCCTTTTCCACATCTCCTACATATACCTGAAGGCTGAGTCCTCCTACGTCTATTATTTCTAGAAGAGGCATTATTATTATTGTTGTTGTTACTATTATTATTATTATTTCTGAAAATCCATTGTCTGCAATTCCTTTTAATATGTCCCATCTTGCCACAATTAAAACATTTGGTAACTTGATGTCTCCTTTTTGCATTAGAAATTGCTTCTTCTACCCATGCTTCAGTGCCATAGTCAAATGATTCAACATTCATTGTATGTAAGACCCATTCGTCCAAGGGCGCTGATCTCATCTTTAAAGGCCCCAAGATCCTTTTACACTCCACATTGGCATTCTCATAAGCCAAAGACTCAATTATTATACGTCTTGCTTCTGGGTCAGATATCCCTATCTGTACAGCTTTAGTTAGCCTTTGTAAAAAATCACTAAAGGGTTCTCTCTGACCCTGTTTAACTCTGATATATGATTATAGTCTCTGTCCTGGGTCTTGAACCCTGTCCCAAGCCTTTAAGGCTGCTGTAGTACATATGGATAAGGTGTGTTCATCATAATTAGCTTGTTCCAGAGGATCGGAGAAAAGTCCTTCACCTAGAATTTGATCTAGGGAGATCTCAATTCCCTTTGCTCTTTCCTGCTGTTCTAAAAGTTTAGCCTCTTGTCTGAACATGCATTTCCAATTTAATTTTGACCCACTCTCTAGAACAGCTGATACTAATTGTACCCAATCATGGGGCGTTGCCTTATTGCTTATAGACCAAGTTTTGAGCATCTCTCTAACAAAGGACGAATGTAGCCCAAAGTTCATAATGGCTTGTTTAATTTCTTTGAGATCATTCATACGGACGGGTTCCCATGTATATTCCTTGATGACCTTAGGGGTTTTGGAACCAGTCACCTTTTCTGACGTTATTATTGGAAAGGCAGGTAGAACTTTATGGAAATTATCCCGGAGAGTTTTACTCATTGACAGAGTTAAATTTTGCCTTTCTACCGTTTGCTCCTGTTCATCATAGTCTATAATTTCCTCAATCTTTTCTAATCTGCTTACTATTGCCTTCTGTAAGGCCTGGATCTCCTGTCCAGAATTATGCTCCAAGGCCTTCATGGAGGATTCCAAAACATGAAGTTTGTCCAGTAGAGTTAGTATCTCATCCTTGGATAGAATTTTCATGGCATGAATTGTGCCTTCTTGTATTGACAATCTGTCAGCCAATCTGTCATATCCTTTAGACAAAGTCCGATTTTCACATTCAGCAGTTTTAATTCTCTCTGATAATGTTTCAGACAGGGACTGAAGTTTACGATCCAAATCAGCTGTTCTCTCCTCCGCAGCAATGAATCTCTCCTTAATATCAGACTGTAGTTTTTCTAAATTTTGCTCATTTGACCGAGTCATATCAGACAAAGCCCTATTCCCTTCCTTGAGACCTTCAAACTCTTTCTTGGTGTCAGTCTGAATTGTTTTTGCAAATACCTCGACCGACTTAAAGTTGTCACTCAAAACAGTTGTGCCCTTTCTTAAGCATTCAACCTCTGTCCTAAGAATCCTGGTTTCATTCTGTAAGGACTTTATCATTTTTCTATTTTCAAACCATGTAAGGGAGAAACCAAATACGAGAAAAATTGCAAGCCCTATAAACATCCAAGTTATGGGAATATCATATGTATCCTGTAATATTTCTACCATAGTATAATTAAATAGACTGCAGAAGCTTTCAACGGTGATATGGTCAGACATTTTTTTTTAATCAAAAGAAATTTTACCTGTAATGACCGTTCCCTGCCAGTAGGTGGCGAGTCTGCAGTACCGGCGGAGCTCGAATGCTGGGACTCCGGCAGTAACCGCTAGTCTCCGGCAGGTCAGGGCCCAGGCCGAGTAGCCGGGACTGGTGCTGCCTGAGGGGTTAGCGAGCTCGGACTGAGTCACCCACACACACACACACGTCCTTTGCTCCGTACAAGCGGGGCTGGGACAGGCTAGTCTGGGAAACTGCTCTGAAGCAATCAAGAGCCCAAGGCCGAATCCCTGCCACCCAGTGTGGGAACTGGAGCTGAAGGCTCCCAAATGCCCGAGTTGGACGCCAAATGAAGGTGCGTGGTTGATCGGCAGTTATGATTCACCAGACAAGCTTTAATATATATAATTCAGTTTTAATAAAGGAAAGGAAAGGGAACTTACAAATCCAAGGTTCCAGCGAGGAGGGCAGGAAAACAAAGAGCAGGCGGGCCACAGGCCTGCAAGATTTTATAAGTCAATATTAGCCTAAGGGGGACACACCTAAGAGGGACACGCCTAAGAGGGACACGCCTTTAGACCAAGGGGGACACGCCTTACAAAACAAGGTTTTTGGCTAGGCTTCCCCTTCAATCTATCTTCAATATACACAGAAATTCATGTATAAAACAATAATTTTTAAACTTTGATATAAAGCTCTTGGAAACTATGGGCCATGTCTCACACACTATCACAACTTTGCTTAAAAAATTCTATGAGATCTACCATGGCTAACAGGGATTTCCAAAAATACTTGATGAGAAATATTTCTTCAAGAATCAGAATAATGTATCAGAGATTCTTATACTGTTATCCTACCATTATCAGAAAAAATTAGAAATACTGCACCTTAACTATGGCAAATATCACGTATGAGCTCTATTGAATAGCCTCACAAGAAATAATCAGTTCAAAAGTATATGAATGTTGGTATCTGTGACATAAAAAAAAATTAACTGTCAAGTGAGATGTGCATTTTACAAGTTACCTAAATCTGTGTCACTTGTGCCAGCAGTGCCAGTCCACTACACAGCATTTACATAGATATAGGACTTGTAAAGGTGCAGTGTAGACACTTGAGATTCAAAATGAGGATTTGTACTCAACTGTGCTGTTTTTCAAAGGAAATGTAAATAGGTCTCTCCACTTTAATAATTATAAGAATTGTTCTGTATTGCTGAATGCAAGTGTGTCCCTCTATGTCTTGTCATTTCTTGAAGATGAATAGGTCATGGAGGAGTGCCTATGGGTTACTTTCATTGGTTAATAAAGAAACTGCCTTGGCCCTTTAATAGAACAGACAATTATGTAGGCAGAGTAAACAGAACAGAATTCTGGGAAAGAGAAGGAGACGCTTCAGGCAGTCGCCATAGGCAGTCGCCATGCTTCTCCTCTCTGAGATGGACGCAGGTTAAGATCTCTCCTGGTAAGCGACCATCTCGTGGTGCTACACAGTTTACTAAATATGGGTTAATTAGTGAATAAGAAGCTGAAACTAATGGGCCAGGCAGTGTTTAAAAGAATACAGTTTTGGTGTAATTATTTCGGGTGTAAAGCTAGCCGGGTGGCGGGACACAGCCCCACCGCTCCTTCTACAAATAGGATCTGGACACACTATTAGAAATTATTCATTTCATTAAAATATTTCATTAGTACTATGTCCTAATATAAATTCCACATAATTCTCTATTATAAGAGTAATACTTTTAGCCAGGCAGTGGTTGTGCTTGCCTTTAATTCCAGCACTCAGAAGACAGAGGCAGGCAGATCTCTGTGAGTTCAAGGCCAGCCTGACTACAAGAGCTAGTTCCAGGACAGGATCCAATAAATAAATAAATGTAATATTTTCTCAAGATATAGATCTGTTATTACAAGCATTTATACAAAATAGGCTTAGAAAAACAAAAACTATGGTTTTATCAAGGTAAGTACTTACATTATTTTCTGCTTAATTTTTTAGACTTTCTAGCTACTTAAGAAATTGACTCATTACAGAATCAATAATAATTTTAAAAATATATTTGCTTTATCAATATTTAAGTGTTATACTAAAACTATTATTTTAAATGCTGTGCCAACTTTTTAAGGATCTACTCAAATGACCATGAGTACACAGAGTGTACAGAAAAAAAGGAACAAATTTCTACAGTTTCAAACTACTCTGGTGGCTTTTAAGCAGTAGTCATAAAAATCAAGAGTCCTAGTACAGTAGCTCTTCTAAAATGTATTACTCAGCTTATTAAAAAAACATTACTAGATCTTGTATTATAAAAATACCCTAACATCTTCACTAAAAAATGTGGTCACATTAGCACCCTCCACAAACAAGTGGTATAAGCTCTAACTGCTACCATCAATTACCAACAATCTTGTATTAACCCTTAACTGATCAATATTGGAGTCTATGCTGTTATTAATAAATGTTTCTCTGGTCAACAATTCAATAATACTACAGATTGGATTTTAGAACATTATCCTCCAGTCTAACCTACCTAAATCTCTTCAAAGTGATAGTTGTCATTCTTTTAGTTCTATTATAGATTGCTCACCTTGTAACTAAGCCCCTGGGACTTAGTTATTATCCTCATTCTGATTATAGACTTAAGTCCTCTTGGACAGGCAAATGTGTTAATCAGACCCTAAGGTCATCCATTAGAAAGCTTTGCCAGGAGACTCATATTACCTGAAGAAAAGTCTTACAAATAACTCTAGTTAGAATCCACGTAAACCCTCATTCAGCTCCTAACCCTAGTACTTTGGAAGCAGCTTCAAGATACTCTTTTCTATATTTAGGTCTATTTATAGATTACAAAGGTTTTTTTCAACTTACTATTCACTTTTGAAATTTTTTACTTCATTATTTCATGTGTATTTGTGTTTTGCTTGCAGTTATGGCTATCTGAGTATTGGATCCTGTGAAACTGGAGTTAGAGTCGTGAACTGCCATGTGGGTGCTGGAAATTGAACCTAGATCCTTAGAATGGCAGCTACTGCTCCTAACCACTGAGCTATCTCTCTGCCTCCCAAAGTTTTTTGTTTAATTTTTTTTTCATTTTATGTAACAACCCCAGTTCCCTATCCCTCCCCTCCTCCCATCACTCCTTTCTGTCCCCATCCACTCCTCAGATGGAGTAAGGCCTCCCTTGGGGGTGTATCAACAAAGTCTGACATACAAAGTTGAGGCAGGACCAAGCCCTTCCCCCCATATCAAGACTAAGCAAGGTATCCCACCATAGGGAATGGGCTCAAAAAAGCCAGTTCATGTACATAGGATAAATCTTTGTTCCACTTCCTGGGGCACCCCAATAGATCAAGACATGTAACTGTCACCCACATTTAGAGGGCCTAGTTCAGTCCCATGCAGGTTCCCCAGCTGTCAGTCCAGAGTCTGTGAGCTCCTACTAGTTTGGGTCAGCTTTCTCTGTGTTTTCCCCATCATGATTTTGCTTCCCCTTGCTCATATGATTCCTTCTCTCTCTCTTCAGCTGAACTCCAGGAGCTCAGCTCAGTGCTTGGCTGTGGGTCACTGCATCTGCTTCCATCAGTTACTAAATGTAGGGTCTATGATGACAGTTAGGTTAGTCCCTAATCTGATTATAGGGGATGACCTGTTCAGGCACCCTCTCCACTATTGCTAGGAGTCTTAGTTGGGGTCATTCTTGTGAATTCTTGGGAATTTCCCTAGCATCAGTTTTCTCCCTAACCCCAATAATGGCTCCCCCTATCAAGATATCTCTTTCATTGCTCTCCCCCTCTCCCAACTCAACCTTCTTAATCCCTCCTGTTCCCCTTCCTTCTAACCCCCATCCCAGTATACACAGGAGATCTTAACTATTTCCCCTTCCTGGGACCCTCCATGTGTGTCACTTTTGGGGTCCTTATTTTTACCTAACTTCTCTGGGGTTGTGGATTGTAGTCTGTTTATTTTTGCTTTACGTTTAATATCTATGTATGAGTGAATACATACCATGTTTATCTTTTTAGGTCTAGGTTACCTCACTCAGGATGTTGTTTTCTAGTTCCATCCATTTGCCTGCAAATTTATGGTGCTGGCACAACTGGATGTTGATATGTAGAAGAATGCAATTAGATCCATATCTTTCCCCAGGCACAAAACTCAAGTCTAAATGGATCAAATATCTCAACATCAATCCAGTTACACTAAGCCTGATAGAAGAGAAAGTGGGAGCTAGCCTTGAATGCATTGACAAAGGAGACCATATTCTAAATATAACACCAGTAGCACAGACACTGAGAGCAACAATCAATAAACGGGACCTCTTGAAACTGAAAAGCTTCTATAAGGCAAAGAAAATGGTCAATAAGACAAAATGGCAGCCTACAGAATGGGAAAAGATCTTCACCAACCCCACATCTGACAGAGGGCAGATCTCCAAAATATATAAAGAACTCAAATAACTAGACAATAAAGTACCAAGTAATCCAATTTTAAAAAATGGGATAAAGATCTAAACAGAGAATTCTCAATAGAAGAAATTCAATGGGCTAGAAGACATTTAAGGAATTGTTCAACATCCTTAACCATCAGGGAAATGCAAATCAAAATCACTCCAAGATGCCATCTTACACCTATCAGAATGGCTAAGATCAAAAATACTAATGATAGTTTATGCTGGAGAGGATATGGAGTAAGGGAAACACTCCTTCATTGCTGGTAGGAGTGCAAGGTACAGCCACTTTGGAAATCAGTATGGTGGTTTCTCAGAAAATTGGCAATCAATCTACCTCAGGGCCCAACAATACCAATCTTGGGCATATACCCAAAGGATGCACAATCATACCACAAGGACATTTGCTCAGCTATGCTCATAGCTACTTTGTAATAGCCAGGACCTGGAAACAACCAAGATGCTCCTCAACCAAAGAATGGATAAAGAAAATGTGGTACATTTGCACAATGGAGTATTAGTGGTAAGAACAAAGTTTGTTTTTTAAGTCAGAAACATGAGCCTTGAGTCATCGTTTTGGCCCTGGGAGGACACATGCATCCTAAAGTACCCATAACATAATGGGTAATAATCTAAACCTAGGTTCCAGAACTCTAAAACTTTTAAAGTTATTATTTTGCAGGAACCTTTATGATATAAAAATAAAGTCACGGTGTGTGAAGCAATTTCCTCCAGGGTAAAAATATTCGATCTTGGAGAGAAGTTCATTAAGAGAGAGGATGTAAGCTGGGCAGTGTGGCACGCACCTTTAACCCCAGCACTCAGGAGCCAGAGACAGGCAGATCTCTGTGAGTTCAAGGCCATCCTGGTCTACAAAAGTGAGTTCCAGAACAGGCTCCAAAGCTACAGAGAAACTCTGTCTTGAAAAACCAAAATAAATAAATAAATAAATAAATAAATAAATAAATAAATAAATAAATAAATAGTGAAGGTGTTCCAAAGGGGCATGAAGCATTCTATCCTGCAGGGAAGCTGGATAAGACCAAATAAGTAAACAGTTCAAAAATTTTGGAAAGTCCCTGAATCTGAACAGATGCACTAGGTCCCCACCTCCCCAAACATATATGAGCTGCAAGGACTGATGGAATGATCTCAGACCAGAAGAGCTTTCTGGAAGTGACACTCTATAAACTATGGATCTGCCTTCAAGTTGTGCAGTGTATTTCAGATTCCCAGCTTTAGTGAGCTATCATCCACGGGTGGGCTTTTGGTGATACAGCAGTCTTCATGTCACCTCTTTGCTGTAAGTAACTGAAAAAATTCATTGGTTCACCACGTTGAACTTAGGAGATATCCTTAGTTTGATCTGTTGTTGGTTCCCTGTATGGCATAAGTGGGTATTTGTCCAATTTTCTCTAGGAAAAGTGTTATACAACAACATATCCGTGATCTTTTTTAAGAGTTAATGCAAAAAAACCTGTCAATCACTTGGAAAAGATAAAGCCCCGTATGATAAGCTATTTGTTCTAGGTACATAGAAATAGTATAAAGCCATTGTGCACTTTCACCTGCTGAGACTCCACTCTCCTCTGCATTGTCCCCTTTGGCCTTTGGCCATCCTTACCTCTTGATACTGGATTTTGCTCTACAATGGCCCCTTTGGCAACTGTCTACTTTCACCCTTTCGAGAATGCCCTCTGCTCTGATCCTTTGAGAGGTATTTCTACAGTGTAATGAACTGACCATCTTCTACACTGTACTCTGTGAATCTCATCTGAATTCTTTCAACAGCGATCACAAGGACCAAGGAGCTAAGGGGCATCCAGAGAGAGATGCTACTGACATTGTTGAGATCTGGTTTTGCAGTAATAGTGAATATAATTTACAGGGTTTTGATTTTTTAATCTATTTCACCTTATGAGTTTCTTATTTTTTTTCCCACCAAAAATGGAAACTATGTGAAGCGATACATATGTTAATTAGCTTGGTTACATTATTCCACCATGTATATGTGTATCAATGCATTGCATTAAGGTCTGGCTATGGTTCAGTGACAGACAAATCACTTAGCATTAATGAGGTCCTGGGTTCCATCCTTAGTAACATAAAAGAAATTGAACACCACACTAAATATTTACAACTTTTATTTGTCAATTATATCTCAATACATGTGTTATGGTATATCTGTTTTCTTTTCTTATAATTTATTTTATTTTTTTAAAAAGAAAACAAGTTATCTTTTTCCATTTTACCATACCAATTCAAGTTCCCACTCACTCCCCTCCTCCCATTCCCTCCACCTCATCCCCACTCCACCCCATCCACTCCTCAGAGAGGGTAAGACACATTGCTTTGGGGAAGGTCCAAGGCTCTCCCTAATATATCTAGGCCAAGCAAGGTATCCATCCAAAGAGAATGAATTCCCAAAAAGCCAGTACAAGCAGTAGGGATAAATCCTGGTGCCACAATCTGCCCCAGTCATATAACTGTCACCCACATTCAGAGGGTCTAGTTTAGTGCTATGTTGGTTCCTTCTGTGTCTGGCTGGAGTTGGTGAGCTCCCATTAGCTCAGGTAAACTGCTTCAGTGGGTGTCCCCACTATGGTTTTGACCTCTTTGCTCATATTCTCACTCTTCCCCCTCTTCAACTGGACTTTGGGAGCTCAGCCCACAGCCCCACTGCGGTTCTGCCTCTGTTTCTGTCAGTTGCTGGATGAAGGTTCTATGGTGACATTTACGATATTCATCAGTCTGACTACAGGGCAAGGCCATATCCTAAAGAAGCTAACTAACAAGGTGAACCCTAAGAAAAACACACATAAATCAACCTGGAAAGGAGAAATAGATAAGATTGCCTGGCAAAATTGGGAGCATGGGGGTGGAGGGAGAAGAGAAAGCAGAAAAGGAAGAGGAGGGGAGAAAGGAAGGGGGAGGAGAACTTGAGGGAATGGGATAGATGAGATGGAGGAAGGACAGAAATGAGATCAAGGAAAGATATTTTGATTGAGGGAGCCATTATGGGGCTAGCAAGAAACTTGGCCCTAGAGAATTTCCCAAGAATCCACAAGGATTACCCCCAGTTAAGCCCCTAAGCAATAGAGGAGAGGGTAAAGTACAACATGACTATCACCATTATAAAGCCTAGATTGTTGTGATGACCTATCGAATACTTTAACTCCATAGTCATAGTAATAAAATAAGCAAAATAACATATTAATAGCTAGGTTAATAATAATTATAATTGGATTGTTAACATTAACTCTTAGAAGGAAGGTAACTACACCTTAACTCACTATTCCATACCTTTGCCTGTATGTGGTCTTGGGAAGTTCTAGAGAATATAGGAAGGGGAAGGATGACTAAAGGCAAAACTCCAGTTATGCAGCATCTGTGAGTGGTCACACATGCTAGAGTGGATTGTTCCGTGAAATCAGCTGCACAAATCACCCATGCAGTGGTGACTCATGTTGGGATTGGACTTTGTAGATGATGCAGCTGCCCAATCACCCATGTTTCTCTAAGTAACTCCAATAAATCCATTGATGCACCAACCTGAATTTAGGTGGAGTCAGGCTTTTAGTTTACAAGTGATACCCTATGAATGAATAGTCATTTCTTTATCCCCATGCCCACCCCAGGAAAAGTCACACAGCAATATAGTTTGATGTTTAATCCATTTTTTCCAATCACTTAATTTCTTAGGGTCAGTGACAAATTTAACGTATGTATAAAACATCTTTAGCGCTTTAAATGCATAACAGTAATGTTAACAGTATTCACATTATAGGAAAATGGAATTTCTTAGATAAGTTTAATGTAAATAAGTTTAATGGTGTCCCCTCCACTTCTTGTTTATGAGAATGTTTAAGAAGTGCTGGTGCTAGACTTCCTTAAAGATTTGTTAGAATTCAATAGTGAATCCATTCAGCCCTGTCTTTCCTTTCCTTTCCTTTCCTCTTTTTTCTTTTCTTTCTCTCTCTCTTTCTTTTTTTTTCAAGACAGGTTTTCTCTGTAGCTTTTGGAGCCTGTCCTGAAACTTGCTGTGTCAACCAGGGACCAGCCTTGAACTCATAGAGATCCTCCTGTCTCTGTCTCTCAAGTGCTGGGATTAAAGGCACCCAGCACCCCCAGACTTTTCTATGTGGAAAGACTACAATATCATTGCTTATTTTGCATTTCTTGAAGTTGAACTTGTTTGTATCTCCTTGAATTCATGTTGGCAGGTCACATGGGTTCAGGAATATATCCATTTCTTTTAAGTTTCTAACATTTTGGTTTTTTTTTTTAACAGTTCTAGGAAGCAAATTTAGGGTTTTGAACATGCCAAACAAGCAGTCTACCACAGAGCTACATCTCCAGTCCCAGTTTCTAACTTTTTTAGAATGTAAGGTATTAAAGTATCCCTTAAAGTCTCTCTGGATTCTATTAGAGTCTACTGTTAATTCAAAAATGTATTGCTCAGTACTAAGTATTTTTGTAACTTCTTTTATTATAGCATTATCTGATAAAATGTAAGTAATTCGATCTTTGCTTTGTGTCCTATAATGTGAATAGTTTTAGATAAACCCCATGTGCTGCTGATATTAATGCATAGTCCCTATTAGTTGGATGGAATACTTTGTAAGTATCTGTTAAATGCAACTGCTCTATGATGTTATTTACTCACGCTATTTCTTTGTAGATTTTTAGTTTGAAATGTGTCTAAAGATGAGAGTATTGAAATCTCTCACTGACTGGATCTAATATTTGGTGCACAATTATTAATAACACTCTAATATTCTTGACAAATTGTTCCCTCTATTAATGTGTAGTGATCTTTAGGTTGTCAAACCACATTTCTACTACTCACGGCCAGTTCTATATAAGGGATTTTTACCCATCCAGTTGAGTTTACACAGCCCAGGCCTCTTCTCCTGCGCTTTCATGGTGCCACCTGTGAGAACACATGGCTGGCAGCTACAGTTGAGGTCAGTTAGTGGGAGTAGTACCACAACTGATTTCTGCTGGGCCTGGCTCCTTCGTTGTAGAGTTTAGACTTTGCCTTTTTAGTTGTTTTAGTCTTTCTTGTACATAAATAGGATTTATTATGTTTTTATCGTAACATTTTTTTATCCACTGGCTCAGATATAGCATTTAATCCACTACCTTACTTGTAAATTCTAATCCACCAATCTTACATAACTTAATGAAAAAGATATACACTGCACCATTAGTATACTACAAATAACAATATCAGTCTAAAATGGTACAAATATTATCTCATCACGCATATACATATAAGTATCTCACCCATTCCAAAAGTTCAGTCAAGAATGTGTGTTATTAAGAATGAGTATTTTGGTGGCTTAAATAATAAATATAAAATAATATTTTATATTAATGGCATTATGCCTTAATATTTAACAATACAATCATTTTCCTCAGCAAGCTCACTAGAAAGTTTATGAATATCTTTTCTGGAATTTGGTTGGTTTTGATTTGAGATAAGGTCATACTGTGTTGTTCAGGATGGTCAACTTGTTTCTTTGACTCAAGTCTCCCAAGTAGCATGGATTACAAGCACAACCAAACTAGCATTTATGGAAATATGAAAAAGTGACACTTGATGTCCAGATGGTCTTGGGACTTCAGCTTTTTGCCAGATCCTAGGCAAGTTTTTCCAGTGTAGTGGCATGTTGAATGTTGTTCCTCTTGACAGAGCTAATGGGTAGCATTTCGCCTGATAGAAACAAACAAGTGTTATGAGATGGCACTCATAAGCCAAGAATAATTATTTCACTCCAATTGAGAAAATATCTTCTTCCCACATACTATAGAATAAGCAGGACCACTTCTCTAAATTAACACCTCCTTCAGTCATCAAGTTTCCAGAAATACCAGCTTTTCAGAGGCACACTTTATGTATTTGAGTTTTACTAGTTCTTTGAGACTTTGATCACATTTATCCCTCCTCCCCTAACTATTCCCACAACTACCCACACATTTATCCCTCCCCCAACTATTCCCACACCTACCCACACATTTATTCCTCCCCCAACTATCCCCATATTACCCTAATATTTATCGCCCCCCCAGAACTATTCCCACACCTTTTCTCTCCACCTGACTTTGTGTCTTTTCAAAAGCCCCTCAAGACCAGCATATGCTACTCAAGTAGTTTCGGATATGAGGTCTTCCCATGGACCATGGTCAACTTACCAGGGGCTCTAGTCCTAAAAGAAAACTGTCCTTTCCTCGCCCAGAAGCTAACAATTGCCAATAGTTCCAAGTAATAGAGATTAATACCCACATTTTGGACTGCATAGTATTTGTAGTACTTAATAAAGATGCCAGTCCATAGGATATCCCAGTTTTCTTTCCTGTGAGCTAAAGCAAGACACTGAAAGTATTGTAGTGGGTTTACGACAAGCTAATAGAACAGATGGATTGGTTCTAGCTCTCTTTGATCTGGCAGTAAGTGTGTATTTTCACATTTAGGTTAGTATTATCCATGCTTTGTGCAGTATATCCACGCTTTTTTTGATAGGTATTTTAGGCAAAAAGACAGGCCAGACAGTTTGGTAGAAGTCATGAAAGCTACTTACCTGTAATTATGGTGTGGAGGTCTACATAAGGAATACCAATCATCAAGCCTGAAGGAAATCCAGGTACAAATGTCCCAAGGTGTTTCTCAGAGTATAAGATGACATGATGTTGAGCCAAATGGAGTTCAGAGACCCAGGGATATTTTAAAGAAAAAAGAGCAAGTATGAGTAAAAGTAATACATATTAGTCATTTTTAGACAAGTTCTTATCATGCAACCCAGGCTGGGCTGTAGTCCTATTGCTTTGGTCTTTTTAGTGCTAAGATGACAGGAGTATACCGCCAAGGTGAGCACTCATAGGATTAATATGAAAAGAGTATTTCAGCCACAGGTGACTTTTTACAAGACACATGCCTCAGTTTTCTTGGTAGGTTTGGTCTGATGAGGGGTCTGAGTTGAGACAGACAGACATCCCCAGATCCTTTATCCTAGGCAGTCATGGGCTTTGCCCCCAGAAAGACTCACTGTACTCTCATGAATTCCTGATACTTTAAGGGGGGTTTTGATGATTGCTTCTGCCATCTCTTCACTTTATAGAGGATAGTTCCTGAACTGGCCATTGTCTTCCCATAGTTACAATATGTTCTCTGTGCTACAGTTGCAGTCCTCTTCTCGGCTTGAATACAGTCAGGATACAGAGTAAAAATGCAAACATACAGCATGAAAAGGGGATGCATACATATAAATAGGCATGGGTAGAAATGCAAAACCCTACAGAAGAGAACAAACTGGGCTCATCTACTTGGCTGTCCTTGCCTAGAACTTTGTTCCAATTAGCGTATTTTTATGTTGCTCTATATTCTCTCAAGCCATGAGTGAAGCTAGAAAAGTGGGAAGTAGCAGGATAGAATGGCACTTCACTGTACTGAAGTGGTGAGAACTGTTCTAAAGGAATCCTGAAGTAGAAGATGTGTAGGAGGAGCAAGTATAGAGACTTTATGTATGGCAGTATGAGTACTATAGTTAATAAGACCATATTGTATTTAGGTTTTTATGAAATAAGTGGATTTTAGCTGCTTTCATCACAAAAAAGCAGGTATGCAAGATAATATATCTATTAATTCATCTTGCTTTAGAGATTTATTTATTATGTGGATGTCATAAAGCTCAGATACATGTATCAAAGAGCTGCTAGCTAGCACTGTAGTAGGATAGTGAGTTCAAGACCATCCTGACTCATGAGATAATATCTCAGGACAAAGAACTGCTATGGTCATATAAGATACACAATCAAAAAATTTTTCAGTGATCAGAGCATAAATGGCCAGAGAGGGAAGAGAAAACTTCCTGTGATTATACAAGACTGAGGACTGGATTCTATCTCTTATGGATACTCATTCTGAGTAATAAATTGATATGAAAAATGGACCAAGGAGCTGTGGTTAGTAAAGACATGAGATAGAAGGCTTATTGCCTAACAATACTATCTATGGTAGAAAATATAACATGCAGAATATATTTCATGGTGCAGATAGGAAAATGGTAGCTGCTTTTCATCACCAAATAGTTATTGCTGTGGTAACGGAACATTCAAGAAAAAATTATAGCATTGAAAGATGTGGATATTGAAGATTTCCATAGGTATCAGAGAAATATATCCGGGAAAGTCAAGGATATGGAGTAGATATTATTATTTGAAGTCAGCTATAACTTGAGAAGACATAAATATTGAAGATTGTTGTGCAGCCAAAATGAATAGAGCCAAGGAAGACATATAAATACAATAATTCCTTCCTGACTAGAATAAATAATGATGGTGAAGATACAGAAATGGTAAACTTCCTTTGGAACCTACATGATGTGACCTCTTTGGAAGTGGCTGAGTTTAGAGATTTACTTCCTGGCCAGAGCAGATAAAAGCTGGCTATGGAACACTTTTTAATGATCAAAGCAGAAAGAGCTGGAATAGTAAAATGCAGAGACTATCTTTCATGATTAATACAGCTCTTAATGTGGAAAACATCACATGGAAAGCTTTTTCTTTAAAAATAGGGTAAAAAAGAGATGAAGGGGTCATGGAGATCAGACCAGCAATGCCTATGAAAAACATGGCAGAGGAACCATTAAACACCAAACAGGTAATCATTATGTCCAAGGAAACTTTGTGATAGCAAAGACACACAGCCAAAATGTGTCTTTTATTGTTAGACCAGACAATGCAGGGAAGAACATGGAAATGAAAGATATCCTTTGGTCAAGAATTTATAGTTGAAAAACGTACAAAGCTGGAACAACTAGAAAATCCTATTCCTACACAGGAGTGTTAAGACAGAAAACCTGGAAACTGTCTGGCAGATACTGGAAAAATAATTTCACAGGAAGCAAGCAAATGCTAACCAACAAAAAAGACCTGATGATGGACCCCAAATAATCAGCTACCACAATTAGCCATATACACTAACCTCAGCATGGGCCATGTATCTGGCATCTGCCTAACCTGGAGAGTGATCCAGATGTTCACCCACCTGTTTGGCCTAAAAGTCCCAGGTCTACTCTGGTTCTCATAGTGTGTCAATCAAATGAACTCAGGTAAGTGCTTCTGAACCCAGCATGACCCTGCCCTTCATATTCCCAGGCATAGATAGCATAGCAATCAGCACACTATCACAGCAGACTGAAAGACTCCTACAAAACTGTCCAATCTTTACATGCCTATGATTAGCTGGTATTTTGCACTCTGCACACTAGACAATCAATGAGACTGATCCAGCATCTTGCTTTCCAACAAGATGATCCTACTTCTGGTCTGGGTAAGGATACATATGCAACATCACATCCTGGTGACTAAAAGCCACCAAAACATGGCTGTCTACAAATTTGCAGAGAAAGCTGAGATCATGCAGCTACAAACCAACCTACCTTTACTGAGTATAGCATGAATGCATCAAAACTAACTATCCACACATTCGTCGGCATAGCTAGAAAAATAATGCATTACAATAGTCCAACATGCTTAGTTCTCCTGATGTAAAATTCCCATGAAATCCTACAATCACAGAAATAGCTGGGGTGGGGGTGGGGGTCCACAGATTCTGATCAACCCAGCATAGTGAGTAACCAAAACATAACTTCAGAAGATATTTTCCCATATTATTAGGGCTAGCTGGAGCCATGCTGAGGTGCCCCAGCGCAGATAGGTTAGATCCTCAACTCCTCATGCAATCGAACATTCCCAGGCCTATTTGGGTGCCCATATCCTGTACTCCATTCTAGCAACCTGAAGAAACTGGGATTGTCTTTTCAGGTCATGTTCCCATTCTCCCAGCTGTAGACTGATCTGCACAACATGTAAACTAGACCAGCAAGGGGAGGGCTCTAGTCCCTAACATGCCTACCTAACTTCACAATGCACGGTTTTGCTGAGAATATGTGTGTGTATGTGTCCCAGTGCAATCAGTGAGAAGACAGACATTTGGAATCCAGGGCTACAGTCCAGGGCCTAGAGAAGTCCCATGACACATGCATCAGACCAACCAGCATTGGGGCCTCATTCTCTTCACGCTCATGCAGTCCACGATTCCCAGAGTTAGATGGGACCCCAAAACCACTTCCCAAACAAAGAATATGGGGTGACACAGATATACCATCTGTAGCCCTATTCATCACTCCCTGGCCCAGCTGGTATTGCACAGTTTCATGAACCTGACCAGTTAGTAGGGGGGTCTCTGTCTCCAATTCCTCAAATTTTAATCATTCAGAAACAGCTGGGATCCTATTGCTCACACTCAGACCATTCTTGGAGATGATCTGTAACATTCCACTCACTGATATCATCCACAGCCTCCCGGGATATTTGTTTAGAGTCCAGAAGACTGTGCAACACCACCACAATTATCCCTACATACCTTTCTGTGGGCATAAGCCTTATACCTTCTAAATGAGGAGAGCAACTCTATGCTAAGGCACCTTCTTTAAAACCATAAGACAGTGGGCTTCAATCCTCCTCTGCTGCAACTCCTTAATACAATCTGATATGTTGTAATTACAATTATAATACAATTATAATTGTAATTTTACAAGTGTTCTGAATTGCAATGTAAATATATGTTTTGGTTTTTTTTTGTCTGATGATCTTTGTGGGGTCACTAGCTACAGCTTGAGAATCGCTGCCATAAGATAAGGTCTCTAATGGTTGCACAGCATGGAGCCAGGTAAGTGTCTCAGGCACCATGATATCTAACCCTCTTATCCACAGAGCGCTGACTGAGGTAGTCTGCTTCCCAAAACAGGTAACAGATGGACCCCTAATACCACAAATCCACAATTTCCCACACTCCAAGGACGAGATGGAATCTTGTAGTCTGCATGCCAGGTGTTCCTGGGTTCTGGTCCAATCTCTTCTGTTTTTAGAGTGTACATATACTTAACATCTATGTGGTATCAAAATGCCTAAGGAAAATCGCATGGTGGTGGCTATCTAACATGCTACAGTCACCCTATCCTATCAGGAATCGAAACAGTGCAGGACGCATACAGACAGCACAAGAGTTCAGCCTTTGCGTGTTCAGAACTTCATCATCACACAGGTCAATGCTCCGAAGCCTAGCTAGAATAGACTCTGCTATACAAGCCTAGACAGGTAGATGACTTAGTTCCTCAAATCCTCCTAAATTCCAGAGGCCCAGGACTCACTGGTCTCCCACGGATGATGGGCCAGTCCACGAGAGTGAGGAATGCAGAACTGCGTCATAGATAAAGTTCCCATTCTCCCATTCTACATAGATAAGCAGAGCTTGAGCACTAGACCAGCAAGCGGAAAGCTCTAGCCACAAATATGGCTTCCCCTGAACACAACAAAAAGCAGAGCTGAGGACACAGTTTCTGTAGGCCAGTCCAACATGATGAGCCCAGCACATATGTTTGCAGGCCATCTCAAAACCCAGACTCATTTTCATCCTCCACATACCCACCCTTCACTATGTGGTCCAGCTGGTGTTGTATAGTTTTTGTACCTTACCATTGAGTTGGGGTGTTTTGAGCCCCACCTTTCCCAAATTTGAAACAGTTAGAATCAGCCAGGATCCTTTGGTTCCCAGTCAGTCCAGCTTCAGACATTGTCTGAAGCTTTGACCTTACCAATACAATCCCCATCCTCTAGGAATGCCTGTCCATGGTCCAAAGTCTGTCCAACACCAAGTCGTCCTTTGTGACCCAGATAACCATCCACCACCATTGACCTCACTCTCCCAGGACAGAGACCTTGCTGTGGGTATAGGCCTTACACTTTCCATTCAAGGAGAGTGACCCAGACTCTATCGTATCTATGATTTCAAAACCATAGGACACTGGGTTTCAACCTTCCTCATGCTGCGACCATTTAGCAAAATTTCTCATGTTCTGGTGAACACAAGCCTTAAAATTACTTTCATTGGGACGTCCTAAATGCAGTTTTGCTGGTGTTATGAATCGTTGCATAAATATCGTTGCTTCAGATGGTCTTTGGGAGCCTCGCTTTCCACTGGTTGAAAACAGCTGTCCTAAGAAAAGGTCTCTGTAGGATTTCACTGAACCGAGCCAGGTGAGTGTTCAGATCCCATGACTTCTCATTCAGTCTCTTTGATATTGAGCTGGTGTAATCTGCACACCAACACAGTCTAGAGACAGAACAATGACCGCACGACTTTCCCACTACCTTAAACCCTTAGGTCAAGCTGGAACATTGTAGTCTGTATGGTTGCATCTTGTGGATTCTAACCCAAGGTCTGGACTTCTTAGGATATGACCATACCACACAAATATGTGGCATTAAGGGACTGTACAAAATCCTGTACAGACGACTGTTAAATCTCCCACAGTCACCCTACTATATGGGGATTTCTAGAAAGTGCTGCTATCATACAGACTGCATATAAGTTCAGCCATGGAGTCTTCTAGTAATGGATCCTCCCACACTGGCTCACACCATTAGGTCTAGCTGGGACTGTCCTCTAGGCATTCAGGCAATGAGCAGTGACTGCCACATGTCCACAGCTTCTCACAGTGCCATAGGCCCAGGTAACACAGATCAACCATATCCTGTGATCCATTCCAGCAAAGTGAGAATCCCAGAACTGCCTTCACAGGCCAAGTTCTCATTCTCCAAGTCTAGTTGGCTATGCAAACCTTGATCACTAGACTAGCAAGGGGTGACCTCTAGTCACAAACTTGGCCTCCCCTGAACACAACACAAAGTAGAGCTGAGGACCCAGGTTCTGTAGGCCAGTCCAATATGATGAGACCAGGACATATGATTGCAGGCCACCAGCACAGGGCAGGGCCTTCCCTTGGTCTCACAACATGTGCATCAGCCAAGCCAGCTTTAAACCTGGTTCCTCTCATGCTCATGCATTCTCCCCTCAGCAGGTTGTATGGGGACCCACAATTCCTCCACCATCCCCAAACAGGTACAGACATGTTTTCATCCTCCATTTCTATGTCCATCACTAGGTGGCCCAATGGTGTTGCACAGTTTTTGAACTTGAGCACGTAGTTGGGGTATCTTGGTTCTCATCCCCAAATCTGAATCATATTGAATTACCTGGGATCCTATGTTTCCCAGTCAGACCATCCTCAGAGGTTGTCCTCACCCATGAAATTCACATCTTCTAGTGATGCCTGTTTTTAATCTAGAAGTATGTGCAAAACCAATACCTCCAGAGTGACGACGATATTCAACCACCATCGTTGTCCCCATTCTCCCAGGACAGAGACCATGATGAGGACATAGGCCTTACATTTTCAAGTCATGGAGAGCATTCCAGCCTGTAAAACCACCTACTGCATGATGTACCAAAGACAGTGGCTTTCGACCCTCCTCATGCTGCGACCCTTTAGCAAAGTTTTTCATGTTCTGGTGACCATCAGCCATAAATTTATTTTTATTGGGGCATCCTGACTGCAATTTTACTGATGCTGTGAATCATAACAGACAAATCCTAATTTCAATTTTTCGGATGCTATGAATTGTACCAGACATATCTCTACTTCAGATTGTCATTGGGAGGGTTGCATATCACTGTTTGACAACATCTGCCACAAAAAGCTTACTGTATGATTTCACAGGACTGAGTCAGGTGTGTGTTCAAATCTCATGATTTCTCAGTCTCTGTTAAACATACTCCATGTACACGTATTCTGCACACCAGCAGAGTCCTGAGAGGGTCCAATATCCTCTCAGTCTGCCTCTAGCCTAAACTCCTAGACCAAGCTGGACTCTTATAGTCTATAAGCCAGCATTTCGAGGATTCTTGTTCCTGCTTAAGATTTGTTACAGGGTGACTATACCACACATGTTTGTAGCTTCAAATGGACTATTCAAAATCCTGTCCTGTAACTGCCTTATGAGCCGCAGTCAACCTGCAATGTGAGATTTTTAGGAAAGGCTGGTGTCACACAGTCTTCATTCTAGCTCAGCCTAGGAGTTTTCTGGATACACAACTTCCTATACTGGCTCATGCTCTTAGGCCTGGTTGGCACAGTTCACCAGGCACTCAGGCTATGAGCAGGGAGATACATGTGTCCACATCTCCTCATATAATACCCTAGTCCCAGGTCTTATCGATCACCCTTATTCAGAGATCCATTCCAGGAAGGTGAGGATCCCAGAACTGCCTTCACAGGCCATGCTCCCATTCTCCCAGTCTAGATGGCTATGCAAACCTTGTGCACTAGACCAGCAAGGGAAGAGTTCTAGTAACAAACATGGCTTTCCCTGAACAAAACACAAAGCAGAGATGAGGACCCAGGTTCTGTAGGCCAGTCCAGTATGATAAGACCAGGACGTATGTTTGTAGGCCACCAGTACAGGGCAGAACCTTTCCTTGGTCTCAAAACACGTGCATCAGGCAAGCCAGATTTGAACCTGGTTCCTCTCATGCTCATGTATGCTCCCCTCAGCAGGCTGTGCGGGGACACACAATTCCTCCCCTATCCCCAAACAGGCACAGGCACATTTTTATCTCCTACGTACCAATCCTGCACTAGGTGGTCAACTGGTGTTGCACAGTTTTTTTTTGGTTTTTTTTTTTTTTTTGGTTTTGGAAACAGACCACTGTATTGGGGCATTCCTGGCCCCAGTGTCAGCAAATTTGACAATTTAGAATCAGCTGCTTTCTTTTGTTTCACAGTCAGACAATCCTCAGAGGTTGTCTGAAACCTTGCCCTAACCCATGGTATCCCCATCCTCTAGGGATGCCTGTGTATGATCCAGATTTGTGCAAAACCTATGAATCCTGAGTGACCAAGATATTCAACCACCACCATAGTCAGAGACCTTGATGAGGGCATTGGCTTTACACTTTTATTCATGGAGAGCATTCAGACATGCAATCCACCTAGTACATGACAAAAAAAGTCAGTGGGTTTCAACCCTCCTCATGCTGCGACCCTTTAGCAAAGATTATCATGTTCTGGTGACCACTAGCCATAAAATTATTTTCATTGGAAAGTCCTTACTGAAATTTTGCAGATGCTATGAATCATAACAGACATATGCTAACTGCAATTTTTCTGGCGCTATGACTTGTACCAGACAGATCTTTGCTGAAGATGGTCTTTGGGAGGGTTGCTTCACACAGGTTGACAACAACTGACATAAAAGGGCTCTGTATGATTTCACAGCACCGTGCCAGGTGAGTGTCCAGATCCCATGATTTCTCAGTCTCTTTTACACATAATCCATGTACATGTATTCTGCACACCATCAGAGTCCTGAGAGGGTCCAATATCTCCTTTACTTCCCCACTAGCCTAAACTCCTATGCCTAGCTGGAATCTTGTAGTCTATACACCAGCATTTCAAGGATTCTCGTCCCTGCTTCGGTTTTGTTACATGGTGAATATACCGACATGTGTATGGCTTCAAAAGGACTATGCAAATTTATGTCCTGTAACTGGCTTATGAGCCACAGTCAACCTATAATGTGGGGATTTCAAGGAAAGGCTGGTGTCACTCAGACTTCATTTCAGCTCATCCTAGGAGTTTTCTGGATACACAACTTCCTACACTGGCTCATGCTCTTAGGACTGGTTGGCACAGTTCGCCAGACACTCAGACTATGAGCAGTGAGATCCATGTGTCCACACCTCTTCATATAATCCCCTAGTCCTTGGTCTCACTGATCACCCTTATCCAGAGATCCATTCCAGCAAGGTGAGGATCCCAGAACTGCCTTCACAGGCCATGTTCCCATACTACCAGTCTACATGGCTATTCACAATATGTGCACTAGACCAGCAATAAGACAGTTCCAGTAACAAATATGGCTTCCCCTGAACACAACACAAAGTAAAGCTGAGGAACCAGGTTCTGTAGGCCAGTCCAATATGATGAGACCAGGACATATGATTGCAGGCCACGAGCACAGGGCAGGGCCTTTCCTTGGTCTCACATCATGTGCATCAGCCAAGCCAGCTTTAAACCTGATTCCTCTCATGCTCATGCATTGTCCCCACAGCAGGATTTGTAGGGAAACACAATTCCTCCCCCATCCAAAAAAACAGGCACAGATATGTTTTCATCCTCCATTTCTCTGTCCGTCACTAGGTGGCCCAATGGTGTTGCACAGTTTTTTTAACTTGAGCACGTAGTTGTGGCATTTTGGTTCTCACCCCCAAATTTGAATCATTTACAATTACCTAGGATCCTATGGTTCCCAGTCAGACCATGCTTAGAGGTTGTCTAAAGCCTTGCCCTCACCCATGGAATTCTAGTGATGCCTGTCTATGATCCAGAAGTATGTGCAAAACCAACGCCTTCTTGAGTGATCCAGATATTCAACCACCATCGTTGTGCCCACTCTCCCAGGACAGAAACGATCATGAGGATATAGGCTTTACATTTTCAATTCCTAGAGAGTATTCCAGCATGTAAAACCACTACATGATGTACCAAAGACAGTGGGTTTCAACTCTCCTCATGCTGCGACCCTTTAGCAAAGTTTATAATGTTCTGGTGACCACAAGTTGTAAAATTATTTTCATTGAGTCATCCTAACTATACCTTTGCAGTTATGAATCATAGCAGACATATGCTAACTGCAATTTTTCTGGTGCTATGACTTGTACCAGACATATCTTTGCTGAAGATTGTCTTTGGGAGGGTTGCTTCCCACTGCTTGACAACAACGGCCATAAAAGGGCTCTATAGGATTTCATACCACCGAGCCAGCTGAGTATCCAGTTCCCATGATTTCTCAGTCTCTGTTACACATACTCCATGTACATGTATTGTACACCATCAGAGACCTGAGAGGGACCAATATCTCCTCGAATCGCCCACTAGCCTAAACTCCTAGGCCAAGCTGGAATCTTGTAGTCTATATACCAGCATTTCAAAGTTTCTCATCCCTGCTTTGGTTTTGTTACATGGTGTAAAAACTACACATATGTGTGGCTTCAAAAGGACTATGTAAATTTATATCCTGTAACAGCCTTATGAGCTACAGTCAACCTACAATGTGAGGATTTCAAGGAAAGGCTGGTGTCACACAGTTTTCATTCCAGCTCAGCCTAGGAGTTTTATGCATACACAACTTCCTATACAGCTCACGCTCTTAGGCATGGTTGGCACAGTTCACCAGGCACTCAGGCTATGAGCAGTGAGATCCATGTGTCCACATCTCCTCGTATAATCCCGCCATCCCAGGTCTCACAGATAACCCTTATCCGGAGATCTATTCCAACAAGATGAAGATCCCAGAACTGCCTTCACTGGCCATGTTCCCTTTCTCCCAGTCTAGATGGCTTTGCACACCATGTGCACTAGACCAGCAAGGGGAGTGCTCTAGTCACAAACATGGCTTCCCCTGAACACAACACAAAACAAAACTGAGGAACCAGGTTCTGTAGGCCAGTCCAATATGTTGAGACCAGGACATATGTTTGCAGGCCACGAGCACAGCGCAGGGCCTTTCCTTGGTCTCACAACATGTGCATCAGCCAAGCCAGCTTTAAACCTGGTTCCTCTCATGCTCATGCATTCTTCCCTCAGCAGGTTGTATGGGGACTCACAATTCCTCGCTCATCCCAAAACAGACACAGACATGTTTTCATCCTCCATTTCTATGTCCATCACTAGATGGCCCAATGGTGTTGCACAGTTTTTGAACATGAGCATGTAGTTGGGCTATTTTAGTTCTCACCCCCAAATTTGAGTCATATAGAATTACCTGGGATCCTATGGATCCCAGTCAGACCATCCTCAGAGTTTGTCGGAAGCCGTACCCTCACTCATGAAATTCACATCTCCTAGGGATGCCTGGATATGATCCAGAGTCTGTGCAAAACCAACATCTCCAGAGTGACCAATATATTCAACCACCATTGTTGTTCCCACTCTCCCAGGACAGAAACCATCATGAGGATGTAATCGTTACGTTTTCAATTCATGGATAGCATTCCAGCCTGTAAATCCACCTACTGCATGATGTACCAAAGACAGTGGCTTTCAACCCTCCTCATGGTGCTACCTTTTAGCAAAGTTTCTCATGTACTGATGACCACCAGCCATAAAATTATTTTTTATGGGACATCTTTATTGCAATTTTATAGATGCTATGAATCTTAACAGACAAATTGTAATTTCAATTTTGCTGGTGCTATGAATCGTACCAGACACATCTCTGCTTCAGATTGTCATTAGAAGTGTTGCTTACAACTGTTTGACAACATCTGCCACAAAAAGCTTACTGTATGATTTCATAGGACTGAGTCAGGTGTGTGTTCAAATCTCATGATTTCTCAGTCTTTGTTACACATACCCCATGTACATATATTCTGCACACCAGCAGAGTCCTGAGAGGTGTCCTTTCAGTCTCAGTCCTCTCAGTCTGCCACTAGCCTAAACTCCTAGACCAAGCTGGAATCTTGTAGTCTATATACCAGCATTTCAAAGATTCTCGTCCCTGCTTTGGTTTAGTTACAGGGTGAGTATACCACACATGTGTGTGGCGTCAAAAGGACGATGCAAATTAATGTCGTGTAACTGCCTTATGAGCCACAGTCAACCTACAATGTGAGGATTTCAAGGAAAGGCTGGTGTCACTCACACTTCATTCCAGCTCAGCCTTGGAGTTTTCTGGATACATAGTGTCCAACATTGGCTCATGCTTTTAGGTCTAGCTGGGACAGTACACCAGGCATCAGGTTATGAGCAGTGAGATCTGTGTGTCCTTAGCTCCTCACATAATCCTGTCTTTCCAGGTCTCACTGATCACCCTTATCCAGAGATCCATTCCAGCAAGGTGAAGATCTCAGAACTGCCTTCACTGGCCATGTTCCCTTTCTCACAGTGTAGATGGCTATGCACACCATGTGCAGTAAATCAGCAAGGGGAGTGCTCTAGTCACAACATGGCTTCCCCTGAACACAACACAAAACAGAACTGAGGAACCAGGTTCTGTAGGCCAGTCCAATATGATGAGACCAGGACATATGTTTGTAGGCCGCCAGCACAGGGCAGGACCTTTCCTTGATCTCAAAACATGTGCATCATCCAAGCCAGATTTGAACCTGGTTCCTCTAATGCTCATGCTTTCTTTCCTCAGCAGGCTGTGTGGGGACCCACAATTCCTCCCTCATCACAAAACAGGCACAGACACATTTTCATCCTCCACATACCCATCCTGCATTAGGTGGTCCCCTGGTGTTGCACAGTTACTTTTTTTTTGAAACAGACCACTGTATTTAGGCATTTGTGTTTGAACTGTCACCAAATTTGATAATTTGGAATCAGCTGTTCTCCTTTGTTTCACAGTCAGACAATCTTCAGAGAAGTCTGAAGATTTGCCCTCACTCATGGTATACCCATCCTCTAGGGATGCCTGTGTATGATCCAGATGCCTGTGCAACACCAATGCCTCCTGGGTGACCAAGATATTCAACCAACACCATAGTTCCCACTCTCCCAGGACAGAGACCTTGATGAGGGCATTAGCCTTACACTTTTATTCATGGAGAGCATTCCAGCCTGCAGTCCACCTACTACATGACAAACCAAAGTCAGTGGGTTTCAACCCTCCTCATGCTGCGACCCTTTAGCAAAGCTTGTCATGTTCTGGTGACCACTAGCCGCAAATTTATTTTCACTGGAAAGTCCTTGCTGCAATTTTGCAGATGTTATGAATCACAACAGACATATCCTAACTGAAATTTTGTTGCTGCTATGACTTGTACCAGGCATATCTTTGCTGCAGATGGTCTTTGGGAGGGTTGCTTTCCACTTGTTGACAACAACTGCAATAAAAGTGCTCTGTAGGATTTCACAGCACCGTGCCAGGTGAGTGTCTAGATCACATGATTTCTAAGTCTCTGTTACACATACTCCATGTAGATGTTTTCTACATACCATTAGAGTCCTGAGAGGGACCAATATCTCCTCGACTTGCCCAGTAGCCTAAACTCCTAGGCCAAGCTGGAATCTTGTAGTATATATATCAGCATTTCAAAGATTCTCGTCCCTGCTTTGGTTTTGTTACATGGTGTGTATACCACACGTGTGTGGCTTCAAAAGGACGATGCAAAATCCTGTTCTGTAACTGCCTTATGAGCCACAGTCAACATACAATGTGGTGATTTCAAGGAAAGGCAGGTGTCAAACAGTCTTCATTCCAGCTCAGCCTAGGAGTTTTCTGCATACACAACTTCCTACACTGGCTCATGCTCTTAGGTCTGGTTGGCACAGTTCACCAGGCACTCAGGCTATGAGCAGTGAGATCCATGTGTCCACATCTCCTCATATAATCCCATTGTCGCAGGTCTCACAGATAACACTTATCCGGAGATCCATTCCAACAAGATGAAGATCCCAGAACTGCCTTCACAGGTCATGTTCCCATTCTCACAGTCTAGATGGATATCCACAATTTGTGCACTAGACCAGCAAGGGGAGAGTGCATTAAGAAACATGGCTTCCCCTGAACACAACACAAAGTAGAGCTGAGAAACCAGGTTGTGTAGACCAGTCCAATATGATGAGACCAGGACATATGTTTGCAGGCTACCAGCACAGGGCAGGACCTTTCCTTGGTCTCACAACATGTGCATCAGCCAAGCCAGCTTTAAACCTGGTTCCTCTCATGCTCATGCATTCTCCCCTCAGCAGGTTGTATGTGGACCCACAATCCCTCACTCATCCCAAAACAGACACAGACATGTTTTCATCCTTCATTTCTATGTCCATCACTAGATGGCCCAATGGTGTTGCACAGTTTTTTGACCTTGACCTCTTAGTTGGGGCATTTTGGTTCTCACACCCAAATTTGAATCATTTAGAATTATCTGGGATCCTATGGATCCCAGTCAGACCATCCTCAGAGTTTGTCTGATGGCTTGCCCTCACCCATAATATTTACATCTCCTTGGGATGCCTTTATATGATCCAGAGTCTGTGCAAAACCAACGTCTCCAGAGTGACCAATATATTCAACCACCGTTGTTGTCTCCACTCTCCTAGAACAGAGATAATCATGAGGACGTATTCATTACATTTTCAATTAAAGGAGAGCATTCCAGCCTGTAAATCCACCTACTGCATGATGTACCAAAGACAGTGGCTTTCAACCCTCCTCATGCTGCTACCCTTTAGCAAAGTTTCTCATGTTCAGGTGACCACCAGCCATAAAATTATTTTTTATGGCACATCCTCATTGCAATTTTATAGACGCTATGAATCATAACGGACAAATTATAATTTCAATTTTTCTGGTGCTATAAATTGTACCAGACATATCTCTGCTTCAGATTGTCATTAGAAGGGTTGCTTACCACTGTTTGACAACATCTGCCACAAAAAGCTTACTGTATGATTTCACAGGACTGAGTCAGGTATGTGTTCAAATCTCATGATTTCTCAGTCTCTGTTACACATACTCCATGTACGCGTATTCTGCACACCAGCAGAGTCCTGAGAGGGTCCAATATCCTCTCAGTCTGCCACTAGCCTAAACTCCTAGACCAAGCTGGAATCTTGTAGTCTATATACCAGCATTTCGAGGATTCTCGTCCCTGCTTTGGTTTTGTTACAGGGTGAGTATACCACACGTGTGTGGCGTCAAAAGGACGATGCAAATTAATGTCGTGTAACTGCCTTATGAGCCACAGTCAACCTACAATGTGAGGATTTCAAGGAAAGGCTGGTGTCACTCACACTTCATTCCAGCTCAGCCTTGGAGTTTTTTGGATACATAGTGTCCAACATTGGCTCATGCTCTTAGGTCTAGCTGGGACAGTTCACCAGGCATCAGGTTATGAGCAGTGAGATCCATGTATCCATAGCAACTCATATAATCTTGTTTTCCCAGGTATCACAGATCACCCTTGTCCTGAGATAAATTACAGCAAAGTGAAGATACCAGAACTGTCTTCACGGGCCAAGTACCCATTGTTCCAGTCTAGATGGCTATGCACACCATGTGCACTAGACCAGCAATGGGAGAGTTCCAGTAACAAACATGGCTTCCCCTGAACACAACACAAAGTAAAGCTGAGGACTCAGGTTCTGTAGGCCAGTCCAATACGATGAGACCAGGGCACATGATTGCAGGCCACCAGCACAGGGCAGGGCCTTTCCTTGGTCTCACAACATGCACAACAGCCAAGCCAGCTTTAAACCTGGTTCCTCTCATGCTCATGCATTCTCTCCTCAGCAGGCTGTGTGGGGACCCACAATTCCTCCCTCATCACAAAACAGGCACAAACACATTTTCATCCTCCACATACCCATCCTGCACTAGGTGGCCCCCTGGTGTTGCACAGCTTTTTTTTTTTTGGAAACAGACCACTGTATTGGGGCATTCCTGGAACCAGTGTCACCAAATTTGACAATTTAGAATCAGCTGCTTTCTTTTGTTTCACAGTCAGACAATCCTAAAAGGCTGTCTGAAGATTTGCTCTCACCCATGGCATTCCTATCCTCTAGGGATGCCTGTGTATGATCCAGAAGCCTGTGCAACACCAATGCCCCCTGAGTGACCAAGATATTCAACCAACACCATAGTCCACACTCTCCCAGAACAGAGACCTTGTTGAGGGCATTGGCCTTACAATTTTATTCATGCAGAGCATTTCAGCCTGTAGTCCACCTACTAAATGACAAACCAAAGTCAGTGGATTTCAACCCTCCTCATGCTGCAACCCTTTAGCAAAGATTCTCATGTTCTGGTGACCATTAGCTGTAAAATTATTTTCATTGGAAATTCCTTGCTGCAATTTTGCAGATCATATGAGTCATAACAGACATATACTAACTGAAATTTTTCTGGTGCTATGACTTGAACAAGACATATCTTTGCTGCAGATGATCTTTGGGAGGGTTGCTTCACACTGGTTGACAACAACTGGAATAAAAGAGCTCTGTAGTATTTCACAGCACCGCACCAGATGAGTATCCAGATCCCATGCTTTCTCAGTCTCTGTTACACATATTCCATGTACATGTATTACACCATCAGAATTCTGAGAGGGACTAATATCTCCTCGACACCCCCACTAGCCTAAACTCCTAGGCCAAGCTGGAATCTTGTAGTCTATATACCAGCATTTCAAAGATTCTCGTCCCTGCTTTGGTTTTGTTACAGGGTGAGTATAGCAAACATGTGTGTGGCTTCAAAAGGACGATGCAAAATCCTGTCTTGTAACTGCCTTATGAGCTACAGTAAACCAACAATGTGGTGATTTCAAGGAAAGGCTGGTGTCACACAGTCTTCATTCCAGCTCAGCCTAGGAGTTTTCTGGATACACAACTTCCTACACTGGCTCATGCTCTTAGGCCTGGTTGGCACAGTTCGCCAGGCACTCAGGCTATGAGCAGTGAGATCCATGTGTCCACATCTCCTCATATAACCCCCTAATCCCATGTCTCACCGATCACCCTTATCCTGAGATCCACTCCAGCAAGGTGAGGATCCCAGAACTGCCTTCATAGGCCATGTTCCCTTTCTCCAAGTCTAGATGGCTATTCACAATTTGTACACTAGACCAGCAAGGGGAGAGTTTAGTCACAAACATGGCTTCCCCTGAACACAACACAAAGTAGAGCTGAGGACCCAGTTTCTGTAGGCCAGTCCAACATGATGAGACCAGGACACATGATTGCAGGCCACCAGCACAGGGCAGGGCATTTCCTTGGTCTTATAACATGTGCATCAGCCAAGCCAGCTTTGAACCTGGTTGCTCCAATGCTCATGCATTCTCCCCTCACCGGGCTGTGTGGGGACCCACAATTCCTCCCCCATCTTAAAATAGCCATAGATACATTTTCATCCTTCATTTCTCTGTCCATCATTAGGTTGCTCAATGGCGTTGCACAATGTTTTGAACCTCACCACTTAGTTGGGGCATTTTGGTTCTCACCCCCAAATTTTAATCATATTGAATTACTGGGATCATTTGGTTCCCAGTCAGACCATCCTCTGATGTTGTCAGAAGCTTTGCCCTCACCCATGGCATCCACATCCTCAAGGGATGCCCGTGTATGGCCCAGAAGAATGTGTAACACCAAAGTTACTTGAGTGACCAAGATATTCAACCACCACCATAGTTCCCACTTTCCCAGAACAGAGACAATGATGAGTGCATTGGCCTTACACTTTCCATTCAAGCAGAGTATTCCATCCTGTATACGACGTACTTCATAACGAACCAAAAACAGTGGCTTTCAACCCTCCTCATGCTGTGAAACTTCAGCAAAGTTTATCATGTTCAGGTGACCACAAGTCATAAATTATTTTCAGTGGGACATCCTAACTACAATTTGTAGTTGTTATGAATCTCAACATACATATCATAACTGAAATTTTTCTGGTGCTATGAATTGTACCACATATATCTTTGCTGCAGATGGTCTTTGGGAGGATTGCTTTCCACTAATTGACAACAACGGCCATAAAAGGGCTCTGTATGATTTCACAGCACTGAGCCAGGTGAGTGTCCAGATCCCATTATTTCTCAGTCTCTGTTACACATATTCCATGTACATGTAGTGTATACCATCAGAGTCCTGAGAGGGACCAATATCTCCTCGACTCCCCACTAGCCTAAACTCCTAGGCCAAGCTGGAATCTTGTAGTCTATATGTCAGCATTTCAAAGATTCTCGTCCCTGCTTTGGTTTTGTTACATGATATGTATACCACACATGTGTGTGGCTTCAAAAGGACTATGCAAAATCCTATCCTGTAACTGCCTTATGAGCCACAGTCAACCTACAATGTGGGGATTTCAAGGAAAGGCTGGTGTCACACAGTCTTCATTCCAGCTCAGCCTAGGAGTTTTCTGGATACACAACTTCCTACACTGGCTCATGCTCTTAGGCCTGGTTGGCACAGTTCACCAGGCACTCAGGCTATGAGCAGTGAGATCCATGTGTCCACACCTCTTCATATAATCCCCTAGTCCTAGGTCTCACAGATCATCATTATCCTGAGATCCATTCCAGCAAGGTGAGGATCCCAGAACTGCCTTCACAGGCCAGGTTCCTATTCTCCCAGTCTAGATTTCTATGCAAACCTTGTGCCCTAGACCAGCAAGGGGAGTGCTCTAGCCACAAACATGGCTTCCCCTGAACACAACAGAAAGCAGAGCTGAGGACACATTTTCTATAGGCCAGTCCAATATGATGAGCTCAGCACATATGTTTGCAGGCCACCAGCACAGGATAAGGCCTTTCCTTGGTCTCACAACATGTGCATCAGCCAAGTCAGCTTTAAACCTGGTTGCTCTCATGTTCATGCATTCTCCCCTCAGCAGGCTGTGCGTGGACCCACAATTCCTCCCTCATCCCAAAACCCAGACCCATTTTCATCCTCAACATACCTACCCTTCACTATGTGGTCCAGCTGGTATTGTATAGTTTTTGTACCTTACCATTGAGTTGGGGTGTTTTGGGCACCACCTTTCCTAAATTTGAATCAGTTAGAATCAGCCAGGATCCTTTGGTTCCCAGTCAGTCCAGCTTCAGACATTGTCTGAAGCTTTGACCTTACCAATGCAATCCCCATCCTCTAGGAATGTCTGTCTATGGTCCAGAAGTCTGTCCAACACCAAGTCGTCCTTTGTGACCCAGATAACCATCCACCACAATTGACCTCACTCTCCCAGGATAGAGATCTTGCTGTGGGCATAGGCCTTACACTTTCCATTCAAGGAGAGTGACCCAGACTCTATCGTATCTATGATTTTAAAACCACAGGGCAGTGGGTTTCAACCCTCCTCATGCTGCGACCATTTAGCAAAATTTCTCATGTTCTGGTGAACACAAGCCTTAAAATTACTGTCATTGGGACGTCCTAAATGCAGTTTTGCTGGTGTTATGAATCGTTGCATAAATATCGTTGCTTCAGATGGTCTTTGGGAGCCTCGCTTTCCACTGGTTGAAAACAGCTGTCCTAAGAAAAGGTCTCTGTAGGATTTCACTGAACCGAGCCAGGTGAGTGTTCAGATCCCATGTTTTCTCATTCAGTCTCTTTGATATTGAGCTGATGTAATCTGCACACCAACACAGTCTAGAGACAGAACAATGACCGCACGAATTTCCCACTACCTTAAACCCTTAGGTCAAGCTGGAATATTGTAGTCTGTATGGTTGCATCTTATGGATGCTAAACCAAGGTCTGGTTTTCTTAGTATGTGATCATACCAAACAAATATGTGGCATTGAGGGACTGTACAAAATCCTGTCCAGATAACTGTCAAATATATAGGAGTCACCATTTTTAATGGAGAGTGATTTCTAGCAAGTGCTGCTGTCATACAGATTGCATCCCAGCTCACCCATAGAGTCTTCTACTAATGGATCCTTCTGTACTGGCTCACAGCTTTAGGTCTATCTGGGACTGTCCTCTAACATTCAAGCCATGAGCAGTGAGGGCCACATGTCCACAGCTTCTCAGAGAGGTACTTGCAAGATCTCACAGTACACCTTAGTACTGTGATCCTTTCCAGCAAAGTGAGGATCCCAGAACTGCCTTCACTGGCCATGTTCCCTTTCTCCCAGTCTAGATGGCTATGCACACCATGTGCACTAGACCAGCAAGGGGAGTGCTCTAGTCACAAACATGGCTTCCCCTGAACACAACACAAAACAGAACTGAGGAACCAGGTTCTATAGGCCAGTCCAATATGATGAGACCAGGACATATGATTGCAGGCCACCACCACGGGGCAGGGCCTTTCCTTGGTCTTACAACTTGTGCATCAGACAAGCCAGCTTTAAACCTGGTTCCTCTCATGCTCATGCATTCTCCCCTTAGCAGGCTGTGTCAGGACACACAATTCCTCCCTCATCTCAAAACCCAGACACATTTTAATCCTCCAGGTACCTGTCCCTCACTAGATGGCCCAGGTGGTGTTGCATAGGTTTTTTCTTAAAGATTTAGTTTTTTCTTTATTATGTATATAGTATTGGCATCAGAGCTCATTACATATGGTTTTGAGCCACCATGTATTTGCTAGGAATTGAACTCAGGACCTTTTGGAGACCACCCGGTGCTCTTAACCTCTGAGCCATCTTGCCAGCCCTATTGCACAGTTATTGAACCTTATCATTAAGTTGGGGTATTTTGGTCCCCTCCTTTCACAAACTAAAATCATATAAAAATCAGCTGGGACCTTTTGGTTCCCAGTCAGACAAGCCTCAATCACTGTCTCAAACTTAGCTCTTACTCAAGTCATCCACATCCTCTTGGGATGCCTGTCTATGGCCCAGATGCCTGTGCAACACCAAAGCCTCCTTTGGGACACAGATAACCATCCACCACCATTGACCACATTATCCCAGGAAAGAGACCTTGCTGTGGGCATGGGCCATGCACTTTCCATTCAAGGAGAGTGACCCAGAACTTAACCCATCTACTATTTGAAAACAATACGTCAGTTGGTTTCAACCGTCGTCATGCTGCCAACATTTAGCAAAATTTCTCGTGTTCTAGTGAACACAAGCCATAAAATTGTTTTCACTGGGACATCCTAACTGCAGCTTTGCTGGTGTTATGAATCACCATATAAATTGTGTTGCTTCAGATGGTCTATGGGAGTTTGATCCCACATATTGAGAACAAATCTTTAAGAAAATATCTCTATAGGATTTCATAGCATGGAGCCAGGTGAGGATCAAGATCCCTTGATTTCTCACTCATTTTCTTTCACACTGAGCTGATGTAGTCTGCACACCAACACAGTCAAGAAGGGGACCAATAACAACGTGTCTGCCCAACTAACTTAAACTCCTAGGCCAAGCTGGAATATTGAAGTCTGCATGGCTGCATTTCATGGATTCTTGCCCATGGTCTGGACATCTCAGAATGTGACCATGGCACAAAAAGGACCGTTTAAATCCTGTCTGGGTGACTGTCAAATATGCCACAGTCTTCCTACTTATTGTAGAGGGATTTCTATGAAGTGCTGCTGTCATACAGAATACATCCCAGCTCAACCATAGAGTCTTCTAGTAATGGAACCTCCTACACTGGCTCACATACTTAGGTCTAGCTGGGGCTATGCTCTAGACATTCAAGCCATGAACAGTGAGTGCCACATGTCCACAGCTTCACACAGTGCCATAGGGCCAGGTCTTACTGATTGTAAATATCCTGTGATACCTCATATGACATACTTCATGGCGAACAAAAAACAGTGGCTTTCAACCCTCCTCATGCTGTGACCCTTTAGCAAAGTTTCTCATGTTCTGGTGACCACCAGTCGTAAAATTAGTTTCATTGAGACATCCTAACTAAAATATTGCAGTTGTTATGAATCTAAACAGACATATTCTAACTGAAAATTTTGTGGTGCTATAGATTGTACCAGACATATCTTTGCTACAGATGGTCTTTGGGAGGGTTGCTTTCCACTAATTGACAACAACGGCCATAAAAGGGCTCTGTATGATTTCAAAGCACTGAGCCAGGTGAGTGTCCAGATCCCATTATTTCTCAGTCTCTGTTACACATATTCCATGTACATGTAGTGTACACCATCAGAGTCCTGAGAGGGACCAATATCTCCTCGACTGCGCCCTAGTCTAAACTCCTAGGCCAAGCTGGAATCTTGTAGTCTATATACCAGAATTTCAAGGATTCTAGTCCTTGCTTTGGTTTTGTTACATGATATGTATACCACACATGTGTGTGGCTTCAAAAGGACTATGCAAATTCTGTTCTGTAATTGCCTTATGAGCCATAGTCAAACTACAATGTGGGGATTTCAAGGAAAGGCTGGTGTCACACAGTCTTCATTCCAGCTCAGCCTAGGAGGTTTCTGGATACACAACTTCCTACACTGGCGCATGCTCTTAGGCCTGGTTGGCACAGTTCACCAGACACTCAGGCTATGAGCAGTGAGATCCATGGGTCCATAGGTCCTTATATAATCCCCCAGTCCCAGGTCTCACTGATCACCCTTATCCAGAGATCCATTCCAGCAAGGTGAAGATCTCAGAACTACCTTCACTGGCCATGTTCCCTTTCTCCCAATCTAGATGGCTTTGCACACCATGTGCACTAGACCAGCAAGGGGAGTGCTCTAGTCACAAACATGGCTTCCCCTGAACACAACACAAAACAAAACTGAGGAACCAGGTTCTGTAGGCCAGTCCAATATGATGAGACCAGGACATATGATTGCAGGCCACCAGCACAGGGCAGGGCCTTTCCTTGGTCTTACAACATGTGCATCAGCCAAGCCAGCTTTAAACCTGGTTCCTCTCATGCTCATGCATTCTCCCCTCAGCAGGCTGTGTGGGGACTGACAATTCCCCCCGCATCCTAAAACCCAGACACAGACATGGTTTAATCCTCCATTTCTCTGTCCATCACTAGGTGGTCTAATGGTGTTGCACAGTTCTTTGACCTTGACCACTTAGTTGGGGCATTTTGGTTCTCACCCCCAAATTTTAGTCATATAGAATTACCTGGGATCCTACGGTTCCCAGTCAGACCATCCTCAGAGGTTGTCTGAAGCCTAGCCCTCACCCATGGCATCCATATACTCTAGGGATGCCTGTGCATGATCCAGAAGTTTGTGCAAAACCAATGCCTCCTGAGTGACCAAGATATTCAACCACAATTGTCCCCACTCTCCCAGGACAGAGACCATGATGAGGGCATTGGACTTACACTTTCTATTTACAGAGAACATTCCAGCCTATATACCACGTACTTCATGAAGAACCAAAGACAGTGGGTCTCACCCTTCCGTATTCTGCTACCCTTTAGCAAAGTTTCTCATGTTCTGGTGACCATCACCATAAAGTTATTTTTATTGGGGAGTCCTCACTGCAACTTTACAGATGCTGTAGATCATAACAGACGAATCCTAGTTTCAATTTTGCTGGTGCTATGAATCGTACAAGACATATTTCAGCTTCAGATTGTCACTGGGAGGGTTGCTTCCCACTGCTTGACAACATCTGCCACAAAAAGCTTACTGTATGATTTCACAGGACTGAGTCAGGTATGTGTTCAAATCTCATGATTTCTCAGTCTCTCTTACACATACCCCATGTACATATATTCTGCACACAAGCAGAGTCCTGAGAGGGTCTAATATCCTCTCAGTCTGCCACTAGCCTAAACTCCTAGGCCAAGCTGGAATCTTGTAGTCTATATACCAGCATTTCGAGGATTCTCATTCCTGCTTAAGATTTGTACAGGATGACTATACCACACATGTGTGTGGCTTCAAATGCACTATTTAGAATCCTGTCCTGTAACTGCCTTGTGAGCCACAGTCAACGTACAATGTGGGGATTTCAAGGAAAGGCTGGTGTCACACAGACTTCATTCCAGCTCAGCCTAGGAGTTTTCTGGATACACAACTTCCAACACTGGCTCATGCTCTTAGGCCTGGTTGGCACAGTTCACCAGACACTCAGGCTATGAGCAGTGAGATCCATGTGTCCACAGGTCCTTATATAATCCCCTAGTCCTAGGTCTCACTGATCACCCATATCCAGAGATCCATTCCAGAAAAGTGAAGATCTCAGAACTGCCTTCACTGGCCATGTTCCCTTTCTCCCAGTCTAGATGGCTATGCACACCATGTGCACTAGACCAGCAAGGGGAGTGTTCTAGTCACAAACATGGCTTCCCGTGAACACAACACAAAACAGAACTGAGGAAGCAGGTTCTATAGGCCAGTCCAATATGATGAGACCAGGACATATGATTGCAGGCCACCAGCACAGGGCAGGGCCTTTCCTTGGTCTTACAACTTGTGCATCAGACAAGCCAGCTTTAAACCTGGTTCCTCTCATGCTCATGCATTCTCCCCTTAGCAGGCTGTGTCAGGACACACAATTCCTCCCTCATCTCAAAACCCAGACACATTTTAATCCTCCAGGTACTTGTCCCTCACTAGATGGCCCAGGTGGTGTTGCATAGGTATTTACTTATTTCTTTATTATGTATATAGTGCTGGCATCAGAGCTCATTACATATGGTTGTGAGCCACCATGTATTTGCTAGGAATTGAACTCAGGACCTTTTGGAGACCACCCGGTGCTCTTAACCTCTGAGCCATCTTGCCAGCCCTATTGCACAGTTATTGAACCTTATCATTAAGTTGGGGTATTTTGGTCCCCTCCTTTCACAAACTAAAATCATATAAAAATCAGCTGGGACCTTTTGGTTCCCAGTCAGACAAGCCTCAATCACTGTCTCAAACTTAGCTCTTACTCAAGTCATCCACATCCTCTTGGGATGCCTGTCTATGGCCCAGATGCCTGTGCAACACCAAAGCCTCCTTTGGGACACAGATAACCATCCACCACCATTGACCACATTATCCCAGGAAAGAGACCTTGCTGTGGGCATGGGCCATGCACTTTCCATTCAAGGAGAGTGACCCAGAACTTAACCCATCTACTATTTGAAAACAATACGTCAGTTGGTTTCAACCGTCGTCATGCTGCAAACATTTAGCAAAATTTCTCGTGTTCTAGTGAACACAAGCCATAAAATTGTTTTCACTGGGACATCCTAACTGCAGCTTTGCTGGTGTTATGAATCACTATATAAATTGTGTTGCTTCAGATGGTCTATGGGAGTTTGATCCCACATATTGAGAACAAATCTTTAAGAAAATATCTCTATAGGATTTCATAGCATGGAGCCAGGTGAGGATCAAGATCCCTTGATTTCTCACTCATTTTCTTTCACACTGAGCTGATGTAGTCTGCACACCAACACAGTCAAGAAGGGGACCAATAACAACGTGTCTGCCCAACTAACTTAAACTCCTAGGCCAAGCTGGAATATTGAAGTCTGCATGGCTGCATTTCATGGATTCTTGCCCATGGTCTGGACATCTCAGAATGTGACCATGGCACAAAAAGGACCGTTTAAATCCTGTCTGGGTGACTGTCAAATATGCCACAGTCTTCCTACTTATTGTAGAGGGATTTCTATGAAGTGCTGCTGTCATACAGAATACATCCCAGCTCAACCATAGAGTCTTCTAGTAATGGAACCTCCTACACTGGCTCACATACTTAGGTCTAGCTGGGGCTATGCTCTAGACATTCAAGCCATGAACAGTGAGTGCCACATGTCCACAGCTTCACACAGTGCCAGAGGGCCAGGTCTTAGTAATTGTAAATATCCTGTGATACCTCATACGACATACTTCATGGCGAACAAAAAACAGTGGCTTTCAACCCTCCTCATGCTGTGACCCTTTAGCAAAGTTTCTCATGTTCTGGTGACCACCAGTCGTAAAATTAGTTTCATTGTGACATCCTAACTAAAATATTACAGTTGTTATGAATCTGAACAGATATATTCTAACTGAAAATTTTCTGGTGCTATAGATTGTACCAGACATATCTTTGCTACAGATGGTCTTTGGGAGGGTTGCTTTCCACTAATTGACAACAATGGCCATAAAAGGGCTCTGTATGATTTCAAAGCACTGAGCCAGGTGAGTGTCCAGATCCCATTATTTCTCAGTCTCTGTTACACATATTCCATGTACATGTAGTGTGCACCATCAGAGTCCTGAGAGGGACCAATATCTCCTTGACTCCCCACTAGCCTAAACTCCTAGGCCAAGCTGGAATCTTGTAGTCTATATACCAGCATTTCAAAGATTCTAGTCCTTGTTTTGGTTTTGTTACATGATATGTATACCACACATGTGTGTGGCTTCAAAAGGACTATGCAAATCCTGTTCTGTAACTGCCTTATGAGCCATAGTCAAACTACAATGTGGGGATTTCAAGGAAAGGCTGGTGTCACACAGTCTTCATTCCAGCTCAGCCTAGGAGTTTTCTGGATACACAACTTCCTATACTGGTGCATGCTCTTAGGCCTGGTTGGCACAGTTCACCAGACACTCAGACTATGAGCAGTGAGATCCATGGGTCCATAGGTCCTTATATAATCCCCCAGTCCCAGGTCTCACTGATCACCCTTATCCAGAGATCCATTCCAGAAAAGTGAAGATCTCAGAACTGCCTTCACTGGCCATGTTCCCTTTCTCCCAGTCTAGATGGCTTTGCACACCATGTGCACTAGACCAGCAAGGGGAGTGCTCTAGTCACAAACATGGCTTCCCCTGAACACAACACAAAACAAAACTGAGGAACCAGGTTCTGTAGGCCAGTCCAATATGATGAGACCAGGACATATGATTGCAGGCCACCAGCACAGGGCAGGGCCTTTCCTTGGTCTTACAACATGTGCATCAGCCAAGCCAGCTTTAAACCTGGTTCCTCTCATGCTCATGCATTCTCCCCTCAGCAGGCTGTGTGGGGACTGACAATTCCCCCCGCATCCTAAAACCCAGACACAGACATGGTTTAATCCTCCATTTCTCTGTCCATCACTAGGTAGTCTAATGGTGTTGCACAGTTCTTTGACCTTGACCACTTAGTTGGGGCATTTTGGTTCTCACCCCCAAATTTTAGTCATATAGAATTACCTGGGATCCTACGGTTCCCAGTCAGACCATCCTCAGAAGTTGTCTGAAGCCTAGCCCTCACCCATGGCATCCATATACTCTAGGGATGCCTGTGCATGATCCAGAAGTTTGTGCAAAACCAATGCCTCCTGAGTGACCAAGATATTCAACCACAATTGTCCCCACTCTCCCAGGACAGAGACCATGATGAGGGCATTGGACTTACACTTTCTATTTACAGAGAACATTCCAGCCTATATACCACGTACTTCATGAAGAACCAAAGACAGTGGGTCTCACCCTTCCGTATTCTGCTACCCTTTAGCAAAGTTTCTCATGTTCTGGTGACCATCACCATAAAGTTATTTTTATTGGGGAGTCCTCACTGCAACTTTACAGATGCTGTAGATCATAACAGACAAATCCTAGTTTCAATTTTGCTGGTGCTATGAATCGTACAAGACATATTTCAGCTTCAGTTTGTCACTGGGAGGGTTGCTTCCCACTGCTTGACAACATCTGCCACAAAAAGCTTACTGTATGATTTCACAGGACTGAGTCAGGTATGTGTTCAAATCTCATGATTTCTCAGTCTCTCTTACACATACCCCATGTACATATATTCTGCACACAAGCAGAGTCCTGAGAGGGTCTAATATCCTCTCAGTCTGCCACTAGCCTAAACTCCTAGGCCAAGCTGGAATCTTGTAGTCTATATACCAGCATTTCGAGGATTCTCATTCCTGCTTAAGATTTGTACAGGATGACTATACCACACATGTGTGTGGCTTCAAATGCACTATTTAGAATCCTGTCCTGTAACTGCCTTGTGAGCCACAGTCAACGTACAATGTGGGGATTTCAAGGAAAGGCTGGTGTCACACAGACTTCATTCCAGCTCAGCCTAGGAGTTTTCTGGATACACAACTTCCAACACTGGCTCATGCTCTTAGGCCTGGTTGGCACAGTTCACCAGACACTCAGGCTATGAGCAGTGAGATCCATGTGTCCACAGGTCCTTATATAATCCCCCAGTCCCAGGTCTCACTGATCACCCATATCCAGAGATCCATTCCAGCAAGGTGTAGATCTCAGAACTGCCTTCACTGGCCATGTTCCCTTTCTCCCAGTCTAGATGGCTTTGCACACCATGTGCACTAGACCAGCAAGGGGAGTGCTCTAGTCACAAACATGGCTTCCCCTGAACACAACACAAAACAAAACTGAGGAACCAGGTTCTGTAGGCCAGTCCAATATGATGAGACCAGGACATATGATTGCAGGCCACCAGCACAGGGCAGGGCCTTTCCTTGGTCTTACAACTTGTGCATCAGACAAGCCAGCTTTAAACCTGGTTCCTCTCATGTTCATGCATTCTCCCCTTAGCAGGCTGTGTGGGAATACACAATTCCTCCCTCATCTCAAAACCCAGACACATTTTAATCCTCCAGGTACCTGTCCCTCACTAGATGGCCCAGGTGGTGTTGCATAGGTATTTACTTATTTCTTTATTATGTATATAGTGTTGGCATCAGAGCTCATTACATATGGTTGTGAGCCACCATGTATTTGCTAGGAATTGAACTCAGGACCTTTTGGAGACCACCCAGTGCTCTTAACCTCTGAGCCATCTTGCCAGCCCTATTGCACAGTTATTGAACCTTATCATTAAGTTGGGGTATTTTGGTCCCCTCCTTTCACAAACTAAAATCATATAAAAATCAGCTGGGACCTTTTGGTTCCCAGTCAGACAAGCCTCAATCACTGTCTCAAACTTAGCTCTTACTCAAGTCATCCACATCCTCTTGGGATGCCTGTCTATGGCCCAGATGCCTGTGCAACACCAAAGCCTCCTTTGGGACACAGATAACCATCCACCACCATTGACCACATTATCCCAGGAAAGAGACCTTGCTGTGGGCATGGGCCATGCACTTTCCATTCAAGGAGAGTGACCCAGAACTTAACCCATCTACTATTTGAAAACAATACGTCAGTTGGTTTCAACCGTCGTCATGCTGCCAACATTTAGCAAAATTTCTCGTGTTCTAGTGAACACAAGCCATAAAATTGTTTTCACTGGGACATCCTAACTGCAGCTTTGCTGGTGTTATGAATCACCATATAAATTGTGTTGCTTCAGATGGTCTATGGGAGTTTGATCCCACAGATTGAGAACAAATCTTTAAGAAAATATCTCTATAGGATTTCATAGCATGGAGCCAGGTGAGGATCAAGATCCCTTGATTTCTCACTCATTTTCTTTCACACTGAGCTGATGTAGTCTGCACACCAACACAGTCAAGAAGGGGACCAATAACAACGTGTCTGCCCAACTAACTTAAACTCCTAGGCCAAGCTGGAATATTGAAGTCTGCATGGCTGCATTTCATGGATTCTTGCCCATGGTCTGGACATCTCAGAATGTGACCATGGCACAAAAAGGACCGTTTAAATCCTGTCTGGGTGACTGTCAAATATGCCACAGTCTTCCTACTTATTGTAGAGGGATTTCTATGAAGTGCTGCTGTCATACAGAATACATCCCAGCTCAACCATAGAGTCTTCTAGTAATGGAACCTCCTACACTGGCTCACATACTTAGGTCTAGCTGGGGCTATGCTCTAGACATTCAAGCCATGAACAGTGAGTGCCACATGTCCACAGCTTCACACAGTGCCATAGGGCCAGGTCTTACTGATTGTAAATATCCTGTGATACCTCATACGACATACTTCATGGCGAACAAAAAACAGTGGCTTTCAACCCTCCTCATGCTGTGACCCTTTAGCAAAGTTTCTCATGTTCTGGTGACCACCAGTCGTAAAATTAGTTTCATTGAGACATCCTAACTAAAATATTAGTTGTTATGAATCTGAACAGACATATTCTAACTGAAAATTTTGTGGTGCTATAGATTGTACCAGACATATCTTTGCTACAGATGGTCTTTGGGAGGGTTGCTTTCCACTAATTGACAACAACAGCCATAAAAGGGTTCTGTATGATTTTAAAGCACTGAGCCAGGTGAGTGTCCAGATCCCATTATTTCTCAGTCTCTGTTACACATATTCCATGTACTTGTAGTGTACACCATCAGAGTCCTGAGAGGGACCAATATCTCCTTGACTCCCCACTAGCCTAAACTCCTAGGCCAAGCTGGAATCTTGTAGTCTATATACCAGCATTTCAAAGATTCTAGTCCTTGTTTTGGTTTTGTTACATGATATGTATACCACACATGTGTGTGGCTTCAAAAGGACTATGCAAATCCTGTTCTGTAACTGCCTTATGAGCCATAGTCAAACTACAATGTGGGGATTTCAAGGAAAGGCTGGTGTCACACAGTCTTCATTCCAGCTCAGCCTAGGAGTTTTCTGGATACACAACTTCCTACACTGGCTCATGCTCTTAGGCCTGGTTGGCACAGTTCGCCAGGCACTCAGACTATGAGCAGTGAGATCCATGTGTCCACACCTCTTCATATAATCCCCTAGACCCAGGTCTCACTGATCACCCTTATCCAGAGATCCATTCCAGCATGGTGAGGATCTCGGAACTGCCTTCACAGGCCAGGTTCCTATTCTCCCAGTCTAGATTTCTATGCAAACCTTGTGCCCTAGACCAGCAAGGGGTATGCTCCAGCCACAAACATGGCTTCCCCTGAACACAACAAAAAGCAGAGCTGAGGACAATTTTTCTATAGGCCAGTCCAATATGATGAGCTCAGCACATATGTTTGCAGGCCACCAGCACAGGATAAGGCCTTTCCTTCGTCTCATAACATGTGCATCAGCCAAGTCAGCTTTAAACCTGCTTGTTCTCATGTTCATGCATTCTCCCCTCAGCAGGCTGTGTGTGGACCCACAATTCCTCCCTTATCCCAAAACCCAGACCCATTTTCATCCTCCACATAGCTGCCCTTCACTATGTGGTCCAGCTGGTGTTGTATAGTTTTTGTACCTTACCACTGAGTTGGGGTGTTTTATGCCCCACTTTTCCAAATTTGAATCAGTTAGAATTCGTCAGGATCCTTTGTTTCCCAGTCAGTCCAGCTTCAGACATTGTCTGAAGTTTTGACCTTACCAATGCAATCCCCATCCTCTAGGAATGCCTGTCTATGGTCCAGAAGTCTGTCCAACACAAAGTCGTCCTTTGTGACCCAGATAACCATCCACCACCATTGACCTCACTCTCCCAGGACAGAGACCTTGCTGTGGGCATAGGCCTTACACTTTCCATTCAAGGAGAGTGACCTAGACTCTATCGTATCTATGATTTTAAAACCACAGGGCAATGGGTTTCAACCCTCCTCATGCTGCGACTGTTTAGCAAAATTTTCCTGTTCTGGTGAACACTGATGGTAAAATCGCATTCATTGGGAGATCCTTACTGCAGTTTTCCTGGTGTTATGATTCGCTCTATAAATTTCATTGCTTCAGGTGGTCTTTAGGAGGGTTGCTTCCCACTGCTTGAGAATACCTTCCCTAAGAAAATGTCTCTATAGGATTTCACAGCACCAAGCCAGGTGAGATTCCAAATCCCATGATTACCGAGTCTTTGACACTGAGCTGATGCAATCTGCACACCAACACAGTAAATGTAGGGACCAATAACCCAGCGATTATGCTGCTACCTTAAACCCTTAGACCAAGCTGGAATATTGAATTTTTCATGGCTGCATTTCGTGGATTTTTGCCCTGGTCTGTACTTCTTAGAATGTGACCGTACCCCCTATGTATGAGGAAGCAAAAGGATTGTGTAAAATCCTGTCTGGGTAACTGTCAAATATATCAAAGTCACTGTCCTTAATGGAGAGTGACTTCTAGCAAGTGCTGCTGTCATACAGATTGCATCCCAGCTCAACCATAGAGTCTTCTAGTAATGGATCCTTCTACACTGTCTCACAGCTTTAGGTCTACCTGGGACTGTCCTCTAACATTCAAGCCATGAGCAGTGAGGGCCATATGTCCACAGCTTCTCAGAGTGGTATTGGCCAAGATCTCACAGGACAGCCTAGTCCTGTGATCCTTTCCAGCAATGTGAGGATCCCAGAACTGCCTTCACAGGCCATGTTCCCTTTCTCCCAGTCTAGATGGCTATGCATTCCATGTGCACTAGACCAGCAAGGGGAGATTTGTAGTCACAAACATGGCTTCCCCTGAACACAACACAAAGCAGAACTGAGGAACCAGGTTCTGTAGGCCATTCCAATATTACGAGACCAGGACAAATGATTGCAGGCCACCAGCACAGGGCAGGGCCTTTCCTTGGTCTCACAACATGCACAACAGCCAAGCCAGATTTGAACCTGGTTCCTCCCATGTTCATGCATTCTCCCCTCAGCAGGCTGTTTGGGGACCCACAGTTCCTCCCTCATCCCAAAACAGGCACAGACATGTTTTCATCCTCCATTTTTAGGTCCATCACTAGGTGGCCCAATGGTGCTGCACAATTTTTTGAACCTGACCACTTAGTTGGGGCATTTTGGTTCTTACCCCAAAATTTTATCATATAGAATTACCTGGGATCATTTGGTTCCCAGTCAGTCCATTCTCGGAGATTGTCAGAAGCTTTGCCCTCACCCCTGGCATCCACTTTTTCTAGGGATCCCTGTCTATGGTCCAGAAGTCTATGCAACACCAAAGCCTCCTGAGTCACCAAGATATTCAAACATCACCATTGTCTTTACCCTCAAGAACAGAAACCTTGTTGTGTACCTAGGCCTTATACTGTTTAATCCTGGGGAGCACACACTCTAGCACCTATTTTAAAACACGTGCAAGTAGATTTAACCTTCATAATTCTTTGACCCTTTAATACAGTTCTTCATGTTGTTTTTATCAGTAACCATGCAATTATTTTTGTTGAGACTTCCTCAATGTTATTTTGCTACTCTTATGAAATGTAATGTAAATATCTGTGTTTCAGATGATCTTTGAGTATTGCTATCCACACGTTGAGAACCTCTGCAGTAATAAGAGGTCTCTGTTGCTTTCTTTGCACAGCCCCAAACCAGGTGAGTCTTTCTGATCATATTATTTCTCAGCCTATCATACACAAAGGCCTAACTGATGTAATCTGTAGTCCAACACAGCCATGAATATCACCAATAACCCAGAACCTCCAATCCCTGCACTCCTAGGCCTAGCCTGAACCTAGTCATTTACATGCCAGCTCTTCATAGATTTCTGTCCTAGTCTCTCGCCTTCTTACAATGTGACCATCTTTTACATCTATTTGGCATCCAATTATAAAATCCCATCTGCTGACTGCCTCACACGACAGTCACTATGCTTCACTGGGACTCACAGAAAGTGCTGGGGTCAAGCAGTCCACATACCAGCTCAGCCACGGAGTATTCTTGGACTTTATCCTCCCACATTGCCACATGCTCTTTGACCTGGCTCGAGTCATCCTCCATATAAAACAAGCCGAGATAGGTGAGTGCCTTGGCCCTAAGCTCCTCACACTATCCAATCTCCCAGGAATCCCTGGTCTCCCACAGCTTGTGGCAGTGAGGAACCCAGAGCTGCCTTCACAGGCCATGTTCCAGTCTAGATGGATATGTACACTTTGTATACTAGACCAGCAAGGGGAGAGCTCTACTCCCAAACATGACTGCCTATTGTCACAATGCAGGGTCTAGCTGAGATTCTGTGTCCCAGGCCAATTAAATGAGACTAGAGCATGCCTTTTGTGTTCATCTCCACACTCCAAGGCCTAACCCTGGTTCCACAGAACATGCATCAGACCAACCTGTTTTGAGGCCCAGAAGGGGTATTGAATGTCCTCTTCCCTGGGTTCTCTCCATTTCACCAGCCCCAAGAACTAGATTTTGCCTTGTGGCCTTCACACTTGTCTGTCTTGGATACTGACACAAATTGCAGCCTGCCACATGGTACACACCATTGGTCATATCTTGGGCCAGGAAACCTGCACCATGCAATATCACATCCTGTTGAGTATGTATGTCCCACACGCCCCTTCTGTTTCTATCTTCGCAGACAGAGCTACACTCATGCAGCATCCTATAACCATAGCCTTAGAAATGTCACGGGAACGTCACTTAGCCTGTCTCCGAACTCTTGCATCTACTTGGGGTCATGCAGGGTGAGGGTTAGGGTTAGGTGGATGACAGAGATTCTTAAGTGCTCATGCAATCTCTGCACTGCCTCACCTAGCTGTGGGTCATGTAGCTTGCTCACTAGTCACTCCTGATGGTTTTTGCAGCTCACCCCTCAAAATCTTCATCCACCTGTCACCTCCACACTCCCAGAAGCCGTATCTATGTTCATCAACCTGTTCTATGATCAAGTCTAGTGGGAGATCTAGATCCTCAGTCACCTCCTCTGTCCACATCCTTCCAGGCATAGGTGTGGTCCATTGCTTTGTTCATAAACTCAAACATTTTAGTGCTGTAGGGATCCTGATGAGCAAATGTAATCTCCACTCACAGGCCTAGCTAGATTCCTATAGCATAGACCTCAATGCTGCCTGTGAAACCCAGATCCTCCATTCCTAATTGTCCGTCCCTCATTCTGAGGTTTAACTATGGTCACAAATCTGTATACCAGTCCAGCTCGTTGAGTTTCCCAGATGCCTGTATGATTACCAGTCCTCATATTTCCTAGCCCTTTGTTGCCTCCCAGTCATAACTTTGGTTCCACAGCCTGTGGACCAGTCAAATCTAATGAGTGATACTGATGTTCCCTGTTCTGAGTTGTCCCCATACTCCCAGTTCTAGCTGGAGACATGCAGCTTGTGCAACAGCCCAGTAAGACGATTGCCCTCAATCCCCAAATGCCCATGACTGCTCCCATCGCTCTAGCCAGCTGGGGTCCCTTAGTCTGTGTCCCAACAAGCTGGATAATTTCCCCAAATTCCTGTATGCTGTATCAGCCCCACACTTCCAGAGTGCCCAGCTCTGGTTTTACAGCCTATGGGCCAGATCAGTTTGTGAATTCCCTAGAACCTGGCCCTGCCTGTGCTGATCCCATTCTCCCAAGCCTAGCTAGGGTTTCATAGTCTGTGTATGAAGCCCATCCCAATGAATTACCTAAACCCACCACACACCTGTACCTTTCCCACACTCCCAGGAGTTGCAAAATGTCATAGGGAGGCACGTTATTTTGTGAGCTTCCTTAAAATTACATATCAGCTGTATATTGGATTATACATATTTATTTTAATGGCATTGAGCTACACATGGTGCCGTGTTCCCTACAAGAGCTGTAGACTATCTAACAAAAATCCTGGTGTCAGACAGAGGAAACTTTCCTTTGAGTTGTTGATCAATGGGCATCCAAGAGACTCCCAACACAATTTAGGCTTACTGCCATTGCTCTCCCATGCTTGCTTCCCACAAGTTGAAGGTAAGATTCAGTTGCAGAAGACACCAGGCACTTTGAACACACAGCTTAGAGGAGAACTGACCTGGAAGCCTCCTCCCTGGAGACTCACTCTCAAAATATCTAGAGGCGCTCTGCAAGTTTTCAAGAGAGAAAAGTAAACAATAGTCCTATCCAGCTGTAAAACCTGGGAACCCCAACAATGCCTGGTCCAGCAAGCTATCCCCAGTGGTGCAATAGTGATACTTTATCTCAGCGCTAGCCAACAGCTCTCTAGTTAGACATGAGGCATGCTTAATGCCCACAGATATATGTAGTTCTCACCCTTCGTTAAAGAAGCTTTCTTTTTAAAGAAGAGGCAAGTACAGAGATCCACAACAGGTCTAAATACGGAGAAAAGTAACTGACTGATCTATAATTAAGAAGGGAAGATTGCAGAAAAGGAACTGGAAAGAGTGTAAGAGCCAGAGGACTAGGATACCTGCTGCTAGAGGGTGTCTTCTGTATATGACAGGGATAACATACCCATGAAATCTCAACAATACGGTTGCTTGCACAAGAACTCCATAATGACCATATCAGCCAGCATGCCAACCTGGATGGGGGAAATTTCACAAGGTCCCATCCCTAGATAAAGAGCTACAGGCAATCAATGGCTTCTTAGAGAGAGAAAACAAGAAAGAATATCGAACTCTATTACTTGATAAAATGATTATGGATTATATCAACAAAGCTAGGATTAAAAGAAACAGAGACCATGCAAAATGAAAGAAAGTTATTAGACTTTTTAAGTATTATACTTTCAAAATTCTAGGATGAAAAGGCACAGCTATTGAACTGAAAATATGCAATATTCTTCCAAAAACAGGCAAGTTGAGCTTGGTGGTGTACGCCTTTATTCCCAGTACCTGGGAGGCAGAGGCAGGTGGATCTCTCTAAGTTCAAAGTCAACCAGACCTACATAGTGAGTTCTAGGCCATGTGATCTACACTATAAGACCCTGTCCCAAAATAAAAATAAATAAATAAAAATGGGGAAGAATGAGTCAAAGGCAAGTCAGAGATTAGTGGTGCCAATACTCTCTCCAAAGGCCAAACAACATAGGTCCATGGGTCAAACTTGTCTCAGCCTCTGAGGGTTGAGCCTCCACTTCATTTTCAGAGGCCAGGCTTCTCTCTCCCAGCAGGTCTATGGGGCACACTATCAAACCCAAAAAAATAACTTCTCAAACTCTAGGATAAAATGAAGTCAGACTTACTTGGTACATTGGATTTGTTTGGGCTGTCACCCTTTTCTGTTTCTACGATCTACTACTTTCCTTTACTCTGTCCTAAAAAACTTGAACTGTATAGATTCATGGATTTACAACTTAGGAGGCATTCGTGCTGGGGATCAAATCCAGGCAGGTCTTTGCATACACTAGGCAAGTTCTCTACCACTGAATGGTAGTCCAACTTCTAAAGAAAATGTTTCTTGAGACAGAGCCTTTTCTGAATTACTTTCTACTTGACTATAGATGTGATGAGACTAACTGCTTGAGTTCCTGCCTTGACTTCCTGGAAATAATGGAACTGGAACTATAAGCCAGGTAAAGCCCTTCTCTCTCTAGTGTTGCTTTTGGTCAGGTTATTTTATCACAGAAGCAAAAATGAAACTAGAACACCAGACCTGTCTGAATGTGGCTCCTTTAATTTAATCACTTATTCTGATTCTAAAGGCTAATAATAACTTCCTAAAGCTATAGGTCAGGATAAAAGGGTCTAAGCCACCTGTCATGACCTTACAGATGCTTTACAGTCTTGAAGTGGCCTGAGAACCCCTCTATAATGTGGGATACCTGGATACCAACATGAACAAGGTGTCAGTGTTGTAAAAAGAAGTATCAAAACTACTACTAGCCTGATCTTACTGAATAAATTAATGAAGACCAAAGAGATGCAGTGACTGACTGACTTATATCTAAGTGGGGCATAGCAAAACTGAAATTGAAACTAATTCTTTTCTTTTAATTGAGCTTTCTTTCTCTCCACTACATGGAATGTGTCACACCATCCTCCCTCACTATTATGAGAGATACTTAGCCTCAAGATATTGTTAAAGCTCTTATAACTGATAGAATCTGTATTCTGTGATATATTCATTCTTCATTTCAAGAAACACACAATGAAAATGTGCTGTGTTGTACACCCTAATCTAGATGTGGAATTATGTTAGGTATTCAAGAGAAATCACTAATGAGCAAGTCTCTCCTTTTTTTCATTTCCTTCTTTCGTGTGTGTGTATGTGTGTGTGTGTGTGTTGTGTTGTGTTGGGGGCAGTGGTACTGAGGGCCTTCTGAACACCAAGCAAGTGTTCCTCACCCCTGAATGATTCTTCTTAAATACATATCTAGAAGTAAAACCTAGATTTTTTTCTAATTAAGAAATCATTTTATTTTGTTTGTTTATTTGTGGGAGGAGACACATGTGGAGGTCAGAGGATATCATGTGGCATTTGGTTCTTTCCTTCTATCATATGGGTCCTAATTACTGAACTCAGGTTAGCAGGCTTAGTATCAAGCACTGTTACCCACCTGAGCCATCTTGTCAGTCCCAATCTGAATTTTTCTAAAAGACCCAAAATTCTTCATTTGAAAAGGGTTGTAGGAAACCACATTATCTATTTCTTCTCCCTCAGACAGACTTGTGCCCAGTTTGAGTCAGTAAAATCAGACCTAAAAGAACAGAGCACCCAAGTACTTATTCGATGTATATGTCTAGCTATGAAGGGGGGGGGGGGACAAGACACATTTTTAATTAACTTAGTAGCTCCAAAAGGTAGGTCTTATTATCTCTACAATTAAGGAAATCAAGCTGTAAGAAAATTAAGTAGGTTATCCATGATCATAATAAGTTTCTGAGCTGAGCTAATGTTTAAACTCATACACTCTAGTGTCAAAATTTCCAGTCTTTTAAAATTAAATTTTCACTTAGCATGTACAGTAATGGGCTTCATTATGGTTTTTTCTTATAAGCATTATGCTTTGTTCTTATTTGTTCCCATCCCTATCTTCCCTATCCCTTGTTCCCTGCCCACTCTGGCCGGTTCTCTTCCTTTCCCCTCATGGTTCACCTATTCTGATTTTTTAATCACATGTATTCCATTATGCTCTCTTCCACCCCCTTAAGATCGCTTCATTCTGTGGCTTCTACATTCTTTTATAACTATTAGGCATATTCCCAAAATGTCTATATATAAAGTGGACAACAAGGGGAAGTTAAGAGGAAGGAAAGAAAGTAGAACACCAGCTAATTTCCCTCTAAGCTCATAGACCTTATCGCATCCTGTGACGCAGGGAAAGCCTGAGTTTTCACAAGGAAGAGATTAAACTTGCACTCTTATTAGAATCTTTTCAAAGGTAGCAAAATTGAAAGTGTTTTGGGGGAGTTTTTTAAGTATTTCTTTTGGTCTCTTTAATTCCATCTCAGCTAGACAGAAAATGGAAAAATTGTAGGGCTTTCTGTTCCAAAACTGTTACTCATACTAGCCCCACCCCCACTCCCACTGCCACCCCCATAATACAACAGTCCAAGAAATAATGCAATGTACCTTTTGGGAAAAGTGACTTTATAATTGTTTTGGATCCTAAGAAATATCCTTTTCTTGCCTGATGATTTCTCACCTTAACTTCCAAGCAAAGTGTTTCCTAATGCAATACTTCTGCTAGGGAAAACTACTTCCCAGTCCTGCCCAGTCTCCAGTGAATAGTAATACTGGAAACCTCCATGGCTCTTCCAGCAAACGGGACAGAGGCGGGCTACCTGGCCAATGGCTTTTGCGATAAGGTTTCTGGGAAGGATGTTATTCTGTAAGAACACAGCTTTCAGACCTGCCTCCTGTCACAGGAGTAAGGGTAAATGTTGGAGGAATAGATTGAAGAGGGTGGACAGCATGAACACAAGGTATATGGATGTTCCAACTAGAGGGAGAAGAACATGTGTGTAACTCTTTTGTCTTGCTCCTAAGTAATAATACCTTAAAATAATTGCGGAGAGTCTGATTCATTGGATATATTGTATGAGATGTCACTACAGAACTTAGCCATCTATCTCAAAAGCTTCAGGTATTTATCTTGCCTTGCCTTGCTTGCTAGGCAGAGAACACTAGAAGAGAATAGGCCTGCCATATTACAGTGCTAGCCTTTTGGTAAAACCTTGCATAAGGTTTTGTTAATTGTGAGTTATTCCACCATTGCCAAAAAATTCTTTACCTGGCCACATCCATAGTTTTCTTGGATGCCAACAAAGACCATATCCCTTCAGCTGGTCTTCCTGGTTGGACTTTGACTCTGAGTTCAGTAATGCTCAATCATGCTACAGTAAATCCTTGTGACTCAGACTCCTGAGGAGCCATCAGATGGGATGAGCCTCTGGTAAAAGCCTGAGAGTGAGTAACTCCAACATGCTTATCCTTACTAACTAACCCTGTAAGAAATCTATCCACACCCTGAAGCAAATGTTTCCATTTGTCTGGCATTATCTGGCAAAGCTACCTTTTCATTTTCAGGGAAAAAAGGAATATCAGTAAGCTGTTTCATGGTTTTGAACAAGTTCAGGAGGGAAGAAACCTAAGACTCATAGTAGAGACATATAGAGAAACTGGAGGCAGAAGATTTCAGCCGCTGTCATGGCAAACACAGAATGAATTTGAAGGAATGAGGAGGGGCAAGTAGGAAAAAATGATGAGGACTAAAAAAAAAGGTTTCAACAGTTGATTGCTTGTCAGACAGCCCAAGAAACGACTTTGTGTTGCGGGAGCTAAATTTTTGCCTCTAATATTTCTATACAATTCCAAAATGTTTGTTCTATATATCAAACCTCATATGTAGTTTAAAGAGTGGAAAGACAGGACTAGAAAACTTCGCTTTGCAACATCAAAAAAATGCGAAGACTAAGGCTCAGGTCTTCCATTCTGAATTCAAGATAAAACATGAAGCATTCAAGATGCAAATGTAAAGATCGGTTGCATGAACAAAAGCATAATGTTCATCAGTGAGCCAGTATTTATATTCTAGTCTAAGCTGTTAAGGCCACAAGTACACTGGGTACGGGAGCATCTCCTATAACCCCAGCATTGGCAGAATCTGAGGGGCAAAGCCAGAAAGATCAGGAGTACACAGTCAGCCTTGGGTACAAAGGGAGTTTGAGGTCCGCCTAATACATATAAGATCTGTCTCATAAGAATATAAGAGAGAAGGAAGGAGGGAGGGGAGAGAGAAAAACAAGGAAAGATGATACTTGATATCAATTGTTTACTGTTAGATATCATACTTCACAAACAACAAAACCAATTCAAAGTGGAATCCCTGACTGTAAAAGCCAAGATAACAGGAACACAGAGTTACAGACAAGCCCACCTGGGAGAACTAAGAAACATACTACTGCCTGAATACAGCTGATCTTGTCTGTTCATGGAAGCTAAGCAGGGTGGGTCTGTTCAGCACTTGGATGAGAGAAACTTTTGTGGCCATAACCAACCATGACAACTGAGTTTTACCCAGTAACTTATGGCCTGTCCTTTAATTTAGTCTCAGCTAGACATAAAATGGAAGAGAATAAAAATGAAGATGAGGCAGAAACAGATGGGTATTTTAGAGGAAAAGCATTATCAAGTCAACCATTCACTGTCCCCTTAAGGTTTCCCAGGGCAAGAAGAAGCAGCACTCTTCCCTCTGTCTTCAACGGACTCACAACATGAAGAAACCACACTAATCTATAAAAAACTGCATCCTCAAAAGTCCTTGACTCTACTAACCTGTCTAGTCAGTCTCTTCCTTGATGTTCCACAGAATTGAGCATGGAAGATACTCCAAGTGAGTCAACAAGTTTGATGTGGGTATGCTTGTTTTCCCAAGAAAAGATTTGTTAATCTCTATTAATGAGTCAGGCAGATCTTACTAGCCAGTCCTAAGTGAAGTTACACTCTTCTCCAAGCTGTATTCTCAGTTTGCAACACCTAGCCCGATTAAGTTCTATTTCTTTGCCATTGTTATAAATTCCCTAAATTTATTTCTCATTGTGTTATGCAAAACCTCCCAGAATTTGGTTTTAATATCTGTCTAATCATACTTTTAAGAATTTCAGTGAAAAACTTCTTTTATATTTGTCTTTCTGGCCACAAGGCCTCCTCTTTTGAATCTTCTCTTACCTGATGGACTGTATTATACAATCCTTCTACAGTGTCTCTCACTATTGCTACTTTCATTGTCCCTCTTCTTACATTATTTTTATTTTCAGGACCAATACACTATTCTTAAAGCACAGTAACAAAGCTCTTCATCTATGCCTGCCTATACTAGACACCCCAAAGATAGCTGTATCCTTTACTTGCTACTTGGTAGATGTTACCTTCTGTCTTTCTTTGTCTTCCTATCATCATAATCAATACTGACTTCAATAGGTAACAGACACAGTAGGGAATAAGCCTGTGTTTTCTAGAGAACTGCTCATTTCAAATACCCACTTAAGTTTTCAGATGGCATGTTCTAATTTTTGTTTGGAAAATATGGTCACCATAAGTGTAAGGCATCCATGAAAAATACATAGTACATAGGTCCATGTAATTCAGTTTGAGAGACAAAAATGTCTTTAAAGTTCTAGAGGCATTCAAAGACAATACACCAGAGAGGACCAATATATAGACAAGTTTTAACAGATCAAGTTGAGTTGGGCCTTGGGAGATGGATCATATCTGGATACAGTATGCATGAGATTTGGGGTGAGGATCATCATCTCAGCAAATTAAAAAGCCATTTGTATGACTATAAAATATTGCTCAGCTGCATCTTATGACATTGGCCAGTTCCTTGGCACCAGTACTCGATGCTGAGATCAGTTGTCAAAAGATTTTGCCCAATCTCTTGGTATCTCTTGACCCCACACCCCACATAGCTAGCTCATTCCCTGACTTCATCTGAGTGGCTTCCTAGGATGGTCCATTTCCACTAGTCAGTTAGAAGTCAAGCAAATTCACTTTAACTATATACACCAAAATGTCCCAACCAGTAACTTGATATGATCCTAACACTCAAGGCCAAAACTCATTCAAACATTTTGCTTTCATCTCTTAATTGATTTAGAGTAGTTACCTAGATATAACATAAATCAGTGCTGATGTAAACCAATAGGCAGATTATTTCAAAATAGTAAATGAAAATAGATAAATACAGATAGGAATCAAGTACATATATTAAACAATTACATTATGTTAATATCAAGTTCCACTAGCTGATAAGTGAACAAGGCAAGAAAATTCCATGACAGAGTAACATCATTAGAAATGATTAAGTTTCTTTGACATGACTTATGAAAGCCCAAAGGAATTAGAATATCAAAAACTGGTTGGAAGTAAGCTGGGGAAAAGGCAATGAAGCTTTGCCTAAAGTTTTTATGAAGGAATAACAAAATTTATACAGGGCCTTGGCTCACCTGACAAGTACAATTGCCTTTATTCTTCATTATTTTTTTTCTAATGCCTCTCAAAAAAAGCATGTTCAAAACCTTATATCACCAAATTACTGGCAAAAATTGCAGAAATTCTTGGGAACAATGAAAATCAAGTAGTACTACTACTATAACTATTAACATCTAGACAAATTAACAGATAAATAAGTAGAATTAATTACAAAATTGTCATGATCCAGAGCTGTCCTATGAATGGACAGTTAGCGTCTTGAAGGCTACTTCAGGTATCTTGCTAGCTGCATATATGTTACAGGCATTGTGAACAATTTCTAGGAATGACTTCTGAACATTAAACACATTGCCTAGGAATTGTTTACAATTCCTGATTTAACATTTCGCTGCAAAAAAAAAATACAAGTTAACTTGATCACACACTGGCTTTAAGGTAGAAGGTAGTATTTCTGCAGGCCTGCTGTGTAATGGGAAGATTTACTTTTATATATAAAAAAAAGACAATGGCTAAATAGCCCTGCTGTTCACTTCAAAGACTCATATGCAGAAGACTATGCATGAACAGACTAAAAATAGCTAAGAGCAAAGAAAAATTCCTTTCATTAAAATGAATTAATTGTATTACAGTCATAAATCCAAACATATAGTGCATAAATATTTCAATAATTGAATTAAAAATTTAAGTCTATATTTCTTTCTTTTCACTTTTTTGAATAAATTAGCTACTAGCAATGTTTATTTTTAATAGATCAGGATTTGTACTCTCAGATACGTACAGAACTGTCTGAAATAGTCCCTCTGAGGATATGTTCTGATGTTGCCATTGTTAAGAGTATTTTTGAAACCCTGCTCTGAGAACTGCCTTCTGAGCCAGCTTGTGAGTAAGACAATAACACAATCACATTGTTTTTTGTCACATTTCAAAATTTACTTTTAACAAAGTAAGTACACAATTTGTATCAACCAGATTAATCTTAGAAATCAAAATGCAGCCACATTGTTACTAAAGCCCTGTCCCAGGCCTCCCTCATAACCTTTGCTCAGGATGGATGCAAGACAGTCCCTCACTCTCTACCCAAGTACCCTTATGTCCACTTGAGAAGGACTGACTAAAATTTGTTCCAAAAGTCTAGACTAAACTTTCCAATGAACTTTCATGGCATACTATGTTTTGCCAGACTACGTGGCTGGACTATAAGCTTCACAACAGCAGTTCCCTGCCTTATTGGTAGCACCTACAGCCATGTTTTGGATGTTGTTATTGCACAATAAATACCTGTTGAATGGTAAGTGGGTGGATGTGGGGGTAGGTGCTAATAAATGTATGGAAAAACTTCCTTAAAGAGTTACTATGGATCCATCTTGGGATGTAGCTCAGTGATAGAGCACTTGCCTAGCATACACAAGTCCCTGGTATCATATCCCCAGCATAGGAGTAAAATAAAATAACTATCCTGGCACAGCAAGTATTAACGGAAGAGTGAAATACAAATGATAGCTATATGGAAAGTTTTAATTCTGGCAGTGGTGTGGGAAGTCCTGCATATGTGTTGCTTTTATTGGTTAATGAATGAAGCTGCTTTGACCTATGACAGGGCAGAATAGAGTAAGGTGGAAATTCCAAGCAGATAGAGGAGGAAAGGAGGTTTAGTCAGGGAGATGCCATGTAGCCACCAAAGGAGACAGACAACCTGAAATCTTCCTGGTAAGCCACAAGCCTCATGGTAAAATATAAAATAATGGGAATGGCTTAATTTAAGGTGTAAGAGATAGTTAATAAGAATCCTAAGCTAATAGGCCAAGCAGTGTTTTAATTAATATAATTTCCGTATGATTATTTGAGTCTGGGCAGCTGGGAAACAGACTAGCAGTCTCCACCCACATAACAGTGAGCCCAGGATATCACTGTTTGCCAGTACTTACAAAGATTCTGGTGGTGGCTATAGCATACATCTGGACTGTGAACTGGGAAGCTTAGAGGCATTAAACGAAGCTAGTCCCTTGCCTCTTTTGGATCAGTTGCTTAGACACATTCCATTCCCACACTAGGCCTCTGATGCAGGTCAGCTTACCTGCAAGCAAGTGCCACAGGGTAACTAGTGAAAGTGGCTCAAACTAGGTTACCTAACACACTAATGACAGAGGAAGAGCTTTGGTCTGGATAAGGAAAATAAACTGTTAAAAACTCTGCACTGCTCTCTTTCTCTTCCTTCCAAGCTAGATGTCCTGCAGTCTTAGTCCTTGGTGTGCTTACCTTCTCCATAGCCCAGAAAAACAAAGCTGAGGTCCTCTTCAGTTCCCCATCTAATTTGGGAATAGATCCTGTCCTAGCGACAGCAGCAGCAGCAGCAGCTGCAGTACTAGTAGTATAAAGGTAGTAACAGTAAATAGTAAAGTCCTGCAGGTGATAGTGTTGACAACAGAGCTGTACTGGCTGAGTTATATACACTATATATGTGACATTTTAGCTCTCTTGACAAAAGTAATGACTCAGCAATGTTGCCGTTAGTTTTGTAGCTAAACAAAGTGAGCCTATGATAGGTTAACACACCAAATTAGTCAGGGGTCAAAGCCTTTGCCTGCCTGACTCTAGTGCCAGAGAGTAAATCACAATAGCATGCTGCCTCTCACCATTATGTTCTGCCCTCAGCCACATCCTTCCATGGCCAACAATAAAGATGCAAAAGAAAGCTAAACATACACCCTAGTTCAAGCCTAAAATGATTTGGTCCCACTTTATTGTATGCGATAATAGTAGCTGCAAAGCAACCCAATCCTAGAGTCTGAACATCTGTTTTAAGACCTTGAGTGAGTATGTTTTTCTGGAATATCCCTTCAGAAATGTTTTTTGAACATTTGTTCAAACAAGCTGAGGTCTGGACACCCTCTGATGCCTTTCTCGATTGGTTATGCGCCAAGTATGACATGATCTTCTGCATGTGGTTTGAGTTAGGTGGAAGTGTTGCACATGCCTGGGATACTGGGCAAGCCCACTAGAGCTGCCCCTGGATGCAGACAAGACTGACTCCAGCAGGCCCACTGAAGGAGATGGTAGATGTGTGGTGACTGGGATGGGAGCACCAGTTGGATGGGTCACCCCATAACCCCCATTGAGCTGGGCCCTTTGTATTCCAGCAATTCTTTCCCCTTCTGCCTGGATATTTAATTGTGTTTGGGACAAGTTCCAAAATACCCAGTGGTCTTCTCAAGCCGTATGACTCGAGAGAGTTTCAGAGCACTGAGCCTGAAGGACTTGTTGCTATGGTCTGGCTTTCTTGCTGCAAACCACAGGGTCTCTACCTGCTGTGCCATGAGATCATTAGGGAATTGATCAATGTCTTTGGAAAGTGCCTCCTCATGCACATAACTGGAAGGGACTATAATCCCAGACAGTTTTACAGCTTTGGCAGGATGGAGGTATACACTGAGGATAGATTGAATGTCACCTCTTGGCCTGGGTTTGTGGGAGATGGCTGAAGAGCCCATCAGCAAAGCTGCCATGTGGCCAAGTCCATGTGAGTGATGGAAACATGGCTGTGGGAAGAGGCCAAGGCCAGTAATGAAGGAGGAGACACTCAAACCTATGGGGAATCCCTGAATCCCCAACATCTGTGAGAAAGATCAGATGAGGCTTGGGGGTAAAAAGCAACAAGAAAGCATCCAGCAGTTCTAAGTGCGCACAGAAAGAAATAAAAAATACCAGTCAGCTGTGGGCAGGGAGATCTACAGGTGTCAGGCCTGCTTGAACATTTAAGTTCAGAGGCACGGCATACAATGCAAGTGCTTCAAGACAAAAACACAATTCTTAACTAGGAGCAAGTGTTTCCTTATGCCACTATGAACTTCTGAAATTGCCTCCAAATATTCTTGAGAAAAACAATCCATTCTTCCCTCTCAATGCAAAATGCATATGTACCCTGAAAATCACCTCTCCATATACTCAGTCTAACAATTGGGAGGAAGGAATGCTAAAGGGTGTGTGTGTGTGTGTGTGTGTGTGTGTGTGTGTGTGTGTGTGCTTTGATTGACTGAGGTTTAGAGAAAATGAACCAGCTAAGAGTTAATCACACGTTTAAGATGAGAAGTCATGAGGGTCTAATAAAGGATGCTTTGGTGAAATGTGGAAGAGGTTGCCTATTGTGAGATGAAACTGTGAAGGAATAGTACCACAACTTAGCAACAGACTAGACTTATCAGGATAATGGGAAAAATGTAAATGCGATTTTTATCATTTTTAGTGCTTGATAAGATGAAAGTAACAGAGACAGTGAATTCGGGAGAAGAACAGGTCTTGGTGAGAAGAGAAGTGCACTTAGGGTGCCAGACTGAGAACTATGACCCAGGAGGGAGGTCAAGACTAGAGACAAATGTCCAGGCAGGCATAGCTTACATGTTCTTTTACCTAAATCCAAACATGCTGGTTCCCATTCATTATCAGCAGAGGCAGCAAACAATGAATATTTGAAACGTCTGCCTTTCTGCTTCTCCTGCTAATTTCCCCTGCTGCCAAGTTTCTTCTGCCCTCTATCTCTAGAATCTCACAATAGGAGAACATAACTTGTCTCTTCATCTATTGCAAGCAATCACAATACATATAATATCTGTCTTGAAGAATGACTGACTCTATATTTCCAAACACATGTCATGTGTGAGTAACAAATGATCCCAACAGATTATGTTAATCAGTTTCCATTTTCTTGGACATTACTTACACAGATGGAAAATTTGGTATGTATGAGAAAAACCTAGAAAGGAAGATAAGGTGAGTGCTACAGAGTTATGGTGACCATATTTTTGAAACAAAAATTTGACACTGGCTCTTGTTAAAACACTTGCTGAAATCTTTCCTGGTTCAATGAGGCAATTTAGGAAATAAAACTGAAACAATGAAAATTGTGTTTCCCAAGACACTTCAATTGTTCCCTGGGAACAATAGGACAAAATACTTATTGTGGGAAATACACAGAGTAGAATACCAATAACATGATACATGTTGTGGTTTTGTGCTTTAAAGATTTTTCTTTTATTCTTTTCATATTCTTTAACTTCCAGTTTAGATTTAACAGTCTGGGCATTTGCTCCTTCTCTAGAGAACTCAAAGGACCAAAAATATACTGAAGGTCAGTGTAAGAAGACACTTCAGAGATAAACCAATCTTCTGTTTGTGTCTGAGATAGAGTCTCATATATCCCAGGCTGTCCACAAACTCAAAATATAGCTGATGGTGACTTTGAACTTCAGATTCAAGATTGCCTCTACCACCCAAGAACTAGGATTATAGACAGACATGTACTACCATGCTTTGTTTAGGTGGTTTTGGTGATAGAAACTATTCTGCCGATTGAGCAATAGCATTAGCCTAAAACCACTCTTGACATTTTTTGAGATAGGGTCTCACTATGTCCCTGGTTGTCCTGAAACTCACTTCATAGACTAGCCTCAACTCACAGCAATCCACCTGCCTCCTGAATTCTGGGATCAAAGGTATACACTACCACATATGGCCTCCAAACACCTTTTTTTAAGATACAAAGAAACTGAGATCCAAAACTATGAAATGGCTTGCTGAAGGTCAGAGCATAAGTCAAGGGCAGATCTAAGACTAGAATTTGGGTGCCTTATCTTGCCCTTATGTATATTCTTTTCCAAACACTAAGCTTCAATTTGGGGAGCAGCCTTTCTACCCCTTAATCTTTGCATTTTATCCCTAACTTTTGCTTTGGAAATCCCTGGAGGAATGGGACCCACTATCAAAGGGGCACAGTGCCAAAGTCAAAATTGCCATCATCTCAAGCCCCCTTGATATGCAACATCTTTCTCTTTTCTCATCTGGAACATCCACATCTCCATTACACCAAGTATCTTCCCGTCAATGTGGACATAAAGGGAAATAGGTAGAACATGGGAACCTGTTATTCCCAGATGATTAAAGGTAAGACTTTTGCATATGTGTGTGCTGGACTGTCAGCACTTTCCACACATTTTTGAACATCGTCGTGAGAACCAAACATCTTGCTCAGGAACAAAGATTTACTGCTGAGAGAAAATACAGTGCCAATTGTATCTCATTCCTTGAGTTTCCTAAACTCTTCCCTATGGTGAAGCAGAAAAGTCATATTTTATCTGCGTATGTTCCAAGAAGTGAATTTGCTCAAACCCCACACAAGAGAGCTCCATCATAGGACTTAGTACTGTGTGTGGCAGAAGCCTGCTCCCTGGTCCTTATTTCTTCTATATGGATGACATAAATGGAATCCCATCATGCGCAACTTCTCTATTATGTGAAGCAAGCTTCTACAATGCCATTAACCATGTGAGATACTTTAAAAGACTCTCCTCTGAGCCTATGAGCTCCTGGGTGTCTGGAAGAAGGGCCTGTAAATAAACCTTGTCTTTTAGCCCTGTGGCCTACTATATGGGCCAACAACTGAATTGCAAAGACACAAATAAGCAACTCAACTGAAGTAGGAAGTGTAACAGGAAATTAGACTGGAGAGGTAGGTTGGCACCAAAATGTGGAGGATTTTACATGAAACTTGTAGAACACACTCTTTCTGACATAGGCTATGAATATGTATCTTTGTGTCTTTCACAGAACAGAACACTTTCAATAGCAGGGTAGCTGTCCACGGCAAGTGAAAACTTTGAAAGCTATCCCCTCCTTAGTCCAATGCCTGTACAAGAAGTTCTGAGTCTTTTAAAAAATATTTGACAAACTCATAGTTCCCAGGCACTCACTTCAATGTGTCGCAAGCAATTTCATTGAAGCATTGCATATACCTTGGGCCTGAGACCAAGTGCAAGAAATTTCATCCCATCAGAAAAATCATTGAGGCAGCTTAAGGTAATGGAAACTGGTGCTTTGGATTAAACCTGTCTCTTTCCATCTCTGTTTTTGGTGCCTAGATAATGGCTATGAAGGAAAAAAAGCTAGAAAGTGTATAGCTTGCACACTTTGGAATTAGCGAGGGAAGAAAGACCAAATGGAGAGAATAAGGAGATAACTCTATTCTATAACTCAGTTCCAAACTGTGATCTAAAGAATAGTAAAAATAAAGTCTTCAAACCAATGGTGTGACACAGGTCAGGGTGCTCCATCATCACTACCCAAGCTTAGAATACTCTTCGGACTGAAATCTGGGACAATTCCTTTCTCTACATTCTCTCTGTAGTGTATTGCCAAATCAGGATTTGTCAGACCTTAGCCATGATGTTGGAAATCAAATGCTAAAAGCTAAAGAGAAATGAGTCCCAGGCATACAGTGTAAATACCTATCCCAGTTTTAAATGTCTTGATGGTGGAAAGGGGAAAATAAGAATATCAAATACAGATGGCTTTACCATTTTCAAAGATCATTTGCTTCTAAGAAACATTTCCAATATTAAGGAAGAGTTAGATTAGACACCTTGGTATGTCATAACAAGATATCACAGATTGCGTGCTTTAAACAACACATTCATTGTCTCACAGTTGTAGAGGCTGAAAACCCAAACTCTCTGTCAGGATTGGTTTCTGCTGAGACTTCTTTTCCTGGATTGGAGATAATCATCATCTTCTCACTGTGTCCTCAAATGGCCTTTCTTCTGTATTTGTGCAGAGAAAGAAGAAAGAAGGAGAAAGAGGGAGAGGGGGAGGAAGGGACAAGGGGAGGAGAAGGGGAAGAGGGGGAGAGAGAGATCTGATGTCTCTTCTCTTCTTAAATAGATAGCAGTTCTACTAAATTGGGGTCCCACTAATATGATCTCATTTAACCTTAATTACCTCCCTAAAACCCCTATTTCCAAATACAGTCACATCAGAAATAGAGCATCAAACTATGAATTTGGAGGAGGACACAATTCAATCTATAACAGTATTGTAAAATGTATTTTTTTTTTTTTTTGGAGACAGTGTATCATGTAATCCAGGTTGGCTTTGAAATCGTGACCCTCCTTTCTCCACCTTCTGAGTACTTAGATTGCAGGTGTGCGCTTCCATGTCTAGCTTATTTGCTGAACGTTACTAATAAGGACTGAAGCTGAGAGAGGTTTCGGGATTTGCACATATCGGTAAGTAGCTAAGATTAAGACTAGAACACAGTACTGTTAAGCCATGGCCCCATATTTTTTTGGTTATACTATCTTGTCTTACTAAATGAATTAGGGCATACCCCTTCTGCTTTTGTTTTCTTTCTTATGAAGGTTACAGAGAATCGATATAGGTTCTTCTTCAGGGACTTTTGGTAAAATTCACTATGAATCCACCCTGATCTAACTAAATTTCTTAGTAAATAAGGCCTTTTCAAATAATCAATTCCCTTTGAGCTTTGGTAGATGGTCTTTTTAAATTAAACTTTTAGTTAGGCTAGATATTAAAGGGTTTGGTAAATTGTCTTTTGGGGAATGGTATATTTGTGGTTATGACATTTCCTTATTATCCACAAGACATAGCTTTGCCTTCACTTTACTTTCAGATTCCAGTCATTTATGACTTTTTCTTTCATATTTTGTCAGAACTTTCTATTAGTATATATTAATTATACAAAGTAATATTCATTATTACATCTTTATATATAAGATATATGAAGGGAAATATATTGTTGAAATATGATATAAATGTCAGCTAAATTTAGTTGATTGGTGGTCCTACTCAGTTTGACTATATTTTTGCTGATTTTTCTGACTACTGAATCTGTTAAGAATAGACTTCTTGTCTACAAGAGCTAGTTTCAGGACAGGCTTCAAAGCCACAGAGAAACCCTGTCTCAAAAAAGAAAAAAAGAATAGACTTAAGAAAAATCTTGAAACACAATGGCAGAATTGTCTACTTTTGGGTCTTGTTTTTTATAAACCACAATTACAATCAATGATTTTTAAAAGATTTACTTAATTATATGTATTTGTGTGGGCCATGTGTACATGAAGGCGGGTGCCTGTGGAGTCTAGAGATGTTGAATATTTCTGGAGCTGACGTTACAGGCAGTTATGAGCTGCCTGATGTGGCTGCTGGGAACTGAAATTGGGTCCTCTCCAAGAGCAGCGTATGCAGTTAACCACTGAACATCTCTCCAGCCCCCAACTAACTTTAATTGGGAGTACTTAAACCAATTGATATTGAAATCACCACTGATGAAGTTGGATTAGTATCTACCACATTTCTTACTATTTCTCCATTCCATTTGTTTCCTTGCTCTTGGTCTCACTTTCCTTCTACTCCATTTCTGCCTTAGTTAAGCATAATATATGATTCCAATTTGTTTAATTTTTTAGTATGTAAACTATTTTTTTCTGATTTCCTTACTTCTGGAGATATAACCCAGGGTCTTGCACTAGCTGTATCCCAGCCTCACAATTACTGTTTGCTGTTCACGTTATAAATTCCTAACTGGTCAAACTCTATTTTCAATGAACACTATACCATGTCACAAGTACTACAAATATCTTAGAATAATATTCCCAAATTATTCTTTTCATTTTTTACAATACTGCTGTCATTCATTTCGTCTGTCTATAAGGTAATCACCTAATACAGTGTTGCTGTTCATCTATTAGAAAAAAAAGAGAATAGCAATGAAAAACTTCTTTTGGTTTTCAGTGTATGAGAGAATAATAAATAAATATATCAAAAACTGCCTACACTTCACATAAACATGTACCTATTGGTAGAAGCCAGTTAAAGCATTCACGCTAATTGATTACTGTGGCTTTTTTTGAAGTCCAAATAATTAGTTCTGCCTGTGTATACATTTTAAGACTCCATTCAATTTTTTGTGTTACCTATAGAATGACACATAGTAGGTATCCTACACATGGGAAATTTCTTTAAAAGGATTTTCATAATGAGTGGGGTAAATGTTATTATTCATGTGATCGATTCCATGTGTTTGGAAAGAGCAACATGTTTGGAATGATCAAGAAAAGCTTCATGATGGAAGCTGAAACTGAATATTACCCTGAAGAATGGATGGGATTTATATCGAACCAGAGGAAAATTAAATGGCATTCCAAGTTTTGGGCAAAGCACAAACAAAACTACAGAAACAATAATAAAAACAGCTATCCTGGGACATCTTTGTGACATGAGATCTTAGAAGACATTGACAAAAAGCTATAAAACTTATTAAATATGGTTATAAAGGGAGTACACTCAGCTTTGAATATACTAACTAAATAACAATGACTAAAGCAAAGAAACTAATAGTTCAGCAGTACTTTAATAGTGCACAATAGTTAAGCAGTACTTTAATAGCACGCCAATAGTTAAGCAGTACTTTAATAGTGCACCATAGTTCAGCAGTACTTTAATAGCCTGCCAATAGTTCAGCAGTATTTTAATAGTGCACAATCATTAAGCAGTACTTTAATAGTGCACAACTTTAAGCAGTACTTTAATAGTGCACAATAGTCAAGCTGTACTTTATTAGTGCACAATAGTTCAGCAGTACTTTAATAGTGCACAATAGTTAAGCAGTACTTTAATAGCACGCTAATAGTTAAGCAGTACTTTAATAGCACGCTAATAGTTAAGCAGTGCTCTCTGCCAGTGCTCAGTACTAGGCCTTAATTTTAAGTTCAGGATAATACTTGGAGCATTATATGTACTATGAAATTCAAAATATTCATTACTAGGCCTAAAGCACATTAACTATGGAAATTAAACATAGAAATATCTTGGTTATTCTTTATTAAGAGAAGAACATAATAGTCTATAGAGAAAAATCTACAGTACATATTCTGCCTACTTGCTTTTTCTTTTTAATCCAAGTAAGTGCAAACATAAGAAGCATTCAATATACCATCTCTTCAAGCATAAAAAAAAAACATGATTTGAAAAAAGATTTCTTATAAGACCTTGAGTCTTTCTATGAGCTCAGATAAAGGCATATGTGTGAGGGAATTGGCTAACTGAAGTCCTAACAGAGAAACCAGCTTCCATCCCTTGAAGTGTGGGATCCTGAACACAAATTTATCTCTAACTTTAAAAGACCACATTATTTAAGCAACGCCATATTTTCTCTTTCTAAATTTTTTTTATTTGTGTGCATTGGTGTTTTGCCTCCACATATATTTGTATGAGGATGTCGGGTACCTTGGAACTGAAATTAACGACAGTTGTGAGCTGCCATGTGGATGCTGGAAATTGAACACGGGTCTTCTGGAAGAACAACCAGTACTCTTAACTGCTGAGCCATTTCTCCAGCCCCAACACCATACGTTCTCAAAAAAAGTTCAAAAATTGGAATGACTTTTAATTGTGTCCCTGGAAGTAGATCACTATCAGGAAAGGATATTACAGTTGTAATTCAAACATGGGGTTAAGAAGGTAGATAAACTTGATACTCAACTTCAGAATCTTATGATCTAATCTAAATGTCTTAAGAACAGCTTTACTGTTGTATAGACTAGATATGCAAACAGGCATACACTTATATACACACTAAACAACTGGATTTTTGCTTCCCAGCAAAATTCCCCACCATGTATCCTTCCTTTGAAATTTCACTTCAGCTTCTTAAAGTTCTGGAATTTTCTGGGCCAAAATGTTCTCACTTACAAGCTTCCTATTTTGAATTAAGGTACTACTACCTATACCCAGGAGTGCTAATCCTACAGAATCCTCTAGACAACATTCAAGTTGTCATGGATTCTCCACTGTAAAATGTCTGTCTGCTGAGTACTCTCAAATATATGAGCCGGGCGGTGGTGGAGCACGCCTTTAATCCCAGCACTCGGGAGGCAGAGGCAGGTGGATCTCTGTGAGTTCAAGACCAGCCTGGTCTACAAGAGCTAGCTCCAGGACAGGCTTTAAAGCTGCAGAGAAACCCTGTCTCGAAAAAACCAAAACCAAAAAAAAAATGTATTAAATGGCAATGTTTATCACTATAGTAAATTTGAAACACCATGAAGAAAAGTGGGCCATGTACTTGCAAATCAGATTTAAAAATGTCAACTATTTCTCGGAGTTGCAAAATTGCTCGAGTCTTACAATGTTGTTTTTGCTTAATATTCTTAGTAGTTTCCATTGGGTACTTAAAAAAATATTGACTATTTACAACAGGGCAAATAGCATGATATGGTTGTAAAAGTACCTTTGGTACAACCTCTAAGATTCTCTTCTCATGCCAGCTTCAGCACATCCTGCCATTTCAGAGCTACAGGGACCAAATAAAAGGCAATGAAATGGACCTTCTGCTTTAGATAACTGGGCAGAGATGAAGACAGCTTGAATCAGGCCTGAACTGCTGTCAAAAACAACATCTTGCTTCATCTCCCTTCCCTCCCACCTTCTGAGTTTAGAATCAGTCACCTGGAACTAGAATGACTATCAGAATCATTTTTTTCTCAGGCAACAAGATAGAATTTAAGAATAGTTTCTAAAATTGCAATGAGATTTTGTTATTTGCTTAGCATAATCTAAGTCCAACATTCGTGTTAGACTTCTTCAGAATTCTGTATTGGTTTCACTTCCTTTACTTTCTATTAAGCTACAGAAAAATTTTCTATCTTTCTTCATCCCTTTCTCTATCAACCTCCATCTATCTCTCTCCCCTCCTTCTCAGATAGACCTACTAAGCTCCCTTTTGTAATTAATTATGCATGAGAGGTGGGAACTATTTCTTCCCTAATAACGCATACATCAGTTTAGAAAAGACCAATTACAATTTGATAACTTGAGATTCCCCAGATAGCAAAGGGCTATAAATAATTCTTTCAATTAAAAATACTCGTTCTCCATATATGTTCACCCCCTGTATTTTAACTGTCCTTATCTTCTTGCATGAAATCTTGGGATATGATGCAGCCTTTGCATCTAAAAGTCTGAAAAACTACTTAGGGTTAACAATCACCACTTGGCTATAAATTAAAGGCAAATTGGAGTCACAAGTTTCAGGCCTGTGGTGAACGCCTTTAAACCAGGGCAAAATGAAAGCAGTTGTTCATAACCAGCAGGCTTTTCCAGTACTGAGCACAACTGAAAAGCTTCCAGGGAAGCCTTTGAACAGGTTTCTTTGAGGAGTCCTCCAAAGCCTTCCCAAAGGGCTATTACTAAGTCTAGATGGTGAGTTCAGTTCTCTGTGTCCAGCTGAAATCTCTCTACTGAATATCAACTTGATATAAGAAAATAGATGAGCTTGACTCTTACCAGCCTTTAAAACTTCTTAGGACTCTGAATTATGTAGTGTGAAACCTATTTAGCAAGGCTTTCAATGCCAGAAGCATAAAGTCACAGATCTGGGCATAAGAAATGGGGTCTTACTCAATATGTGACTATTTCCAACCACTCTGTATATTATGTTCAGAAGAAAAGAATGAGCCATAAAAGTAGTTTAACACAATTTTAAATAGTTAATTTACCAAGTGGTCAAAACGTTATCTGAAATAAGGAGGAAGTGGGAACAAATTTAAGTCCTAAGTCCTGAACTGCCAGTATGGGACTCATTGTCAATGGAAATACTACATAGTGAATAACAACAACAAAACCTTCTTATTGAGCTTACTGTCTACTTTCAGTTTCTTCTAGGAATACAGGCAAATAAGACACATTTGTATGTTCTTAAGAAAGGCTTACATTCCAACAGGATAAACTTGACAAAGACTGTATATAGGACAAGAAAAACACACTGGTGGCTATATTGCTATCTATGTGTTTGTAATGAATGTTTCCTCAGCTAAGCTGTGAAGTCTCTGAGGGTAGTACTTTTATTTATTACATAGAGCAAAGATAGTAGACATGTAGATATCTTTGGATAGGTCAAGATGCTAATAAATGAGAGTATCAAAGATTATCTAATAAAATATCAGGAACGGTTCAAAGTTGGAAGCATACATATCTCATTTTTCTTCAATTTGCTCTCTCTACTTAGAGTGAACTTTTCCTGAACATATAGTAAGATTACTAGATTAGTTAAATGGTTCTGTATTGCCTTGGGGATAAGAACATAAACTTGTTATGAATAATACCAAGACAATCTATAATGAGCTCTACGCCTATTTCTCACCATAGTAGGGATCATACTACTGTAACCATGGTTTACTATCCATATACCCTACAAGTTCCTTGATGGTAAAAATTCCATCCCATTTGTCTGTATGATACCAATTCTTAAAACAGTGTATCACAGTTACTACTAAATATGTAGTAGTATCTTCTAATGGCATAATAATAATATTACTACATATTCAATTTTCCTCAGAATCTCTTTCATTTCATTTTGCCTCACAAACCTTGTAAAGATTGTCAAATAATTACATATATTTCTGTATGAGTCTATTAAACTCAGCTTCCAGTCTTATCTATCTGATACCATAATTTATCTGTGTGCATGTCTTTTCACGTAGAAAAATATCATTATGGATTACATAACTCTTGAGTTATACACCCTGGGCTAAGTTGATACAAATAAGTAGTCTCAGGTATAAATATTAGGTTGAGAAAAGAAAGTAATTTTATAAATGCAGACTCAGGGTTATAATGGTAATTAATATGAGCTGAGTATAGAGGCAGACTGCTTGGATTTTAATCCTGGATCAGTCACCTGATCAGGAACTATTTTTATCACTTTCTTCATCTTTGATGTGGAGTTAATATTTGTACTTTTTCAGGTTCCATGAAGAGTAAATGACAAAATTCATATGAAGTATTTAAAGCATTGTCATAGTGCACTATAAACATTATGATGCCAACTAACACTTCCAGTTATCTAATATTTGACTGTGGCAGTGACTGTCAAGTCATTTATTAAGTAAAGACATCAGCTGTACATGCTTTATGGCTGCTGCTCAAACCCCAAGAAGTGAACCACAGCATGCTCAGAGATAGAATTACCTCTAAATTTTATTCTCAGCCCCAAAATAACATATATGGCCAATGATTCAAAGCATTCCAACACCTCAGGTATACCATCTAGTCATCAAGATTAAGTATATTTTCATTAATTTGGACACACACACACACACACATACACACACACAATGTGATATAAAGGATTCTGCAAAACTCTTACCCTACCTACTGAGTTTTTCTGCTTATTGAGAAAACCAGTCGCCAAAGCCTCCTTGACTCAGCAAGAGTTCCAGGGAATGAAAGATGGTAGTCGGGAATGCCCCATACTTTTCACATTTGTTGTTGTCTTAGAATTGTAAATAAAAGCAACCCAGCCCCAGATGTGGGATTCCCCTTTATATGCTGTAAATATGTTTTATTATCACTGGTTAATTAAGAAGCTGCTTGGCTGTGGCAGGGTAGAATAGAGGTAGGTGGGAAAACTAAACTGAATGCTGCGAGAAAGTAGGGGAAGTCAGGAAGATGCCATGTAGTTGCCAAAGGAAACAGATGCACCCTAGAACCTTGCTGGTAAACCACAAACCTCATGGTAATGCACAGAATAATAGAAATGGGTTAATTTAAGATGTAAGCGCTAGCTAGAATTATACTTAAGCTATTGGCCAAGCAATATCGTAATTAATATTGTTTCTGTGTGATTATTTGGGTCTGCGTGGCCAGGAAATGAACAGTCTATGCCTACAAGCCCCTTTAAGCTAGTTCAGCTATGAATATGTACCATGAGTTTCCCAAAACTCTTCAGAGGATAGTATAGAGATTTTGTCTCAGAACTGAAATAAAAGAATGAGCAGGGGAGTGGTACTCAAAGTAAATATGTTTAATTTTACACACAAATTCTCAGTGTACAGGGAATCAGAGGTCTTGGTTGATCTTAAAGTCACAGACTCACAGAGATGGAAAATTTTTATCAGGTCTCAATGCAAAAGGGAATATGAAAGGTAGAGCTTCAAGGTAGGGTATGAGCTAAAGATGATTTTAAAGGGCAAAAGGAATTTGAGTCTTATATTAACTGCTGGTGGACAGACCTCAAAATGGAGAGGACAGGACTATATCAAATAGCTTTGTGTCAAAAAACTGATCTGAAGATGAAAGGTCATTTGGTTGACTGAGCTCAGATTGCCTCATCTCTATGAGAAAGACCCTTTCTAACAACAGATGGAATAGCATTATTTTAGCTTCTATCAATCTGTTAAAGTTGAATTTATGACACTTGCAGAGAGTTCTAAGTGTATTTTTAGTATGTGTGTTTTTCTCTACTGATGTCAAAAGTCATTCTGTATATGTGTTGTTTTTATTGGTCAATGAATAAAGAAGCTGCTTTGGCCTGTGATAGGGCAGAATAGAGTTAGACAGGGAAAACTAAACTGAAAGCTGGGAGAAAGAAGGCAGAGTCAGTGAGAAGCCATGTTGCCACCACAGGAGACATACTCCTCTGCTGGAGCATACTAGAACTTTGCCAGTATGCCACAACCTTGTGGTGATGAAGAGATTAATGGAGCTTGGTTAGTTTAGGATATAAGAGCTAGCTAGAAATATGCTTAAGCTATTGGCCAAACAATATTGCAAATAATATAGTTTCTGTGTGATTATTTCGAGTAAGGGCAGCTGGGAATGAACAAGCAGCCTCTGCCAACACTCTGCCCTCCCCCAACACATTTATTTCTGATGTTACTTTTAAAATGAGCTATTTTACTCACTTCTATAGCTCACGCAATTCCCAATAACTAATTTTAACCTTTTCATCTGGTTCCAGAAATGAACCAGTGCCCAACAGAGAGTTGCTGTTGCTTTTGGAAAACTGCACTCTCACAAAAGAAAAGTGAAGTGTGAGCCTCTAGTTCACCAGACAAATGGGCCTGTACATAAAGTGAAGACTAGTAGGGACTTTGGGGTGTCTTTAAACACCAAACTTCCCTGTAGTGATGGGAGTGGCGGGCTGCATTCCTGCCCAGCTTCCAGCCGCCTGGCTAGCTTATGCCCCAAAATAACAACACACAAATTGTATTCATTTAAACACTTCCTGGCCCATTAGTTTCAGCCTCTTACTCACATCTTGATTAACCCATATCTAATAATCTGTGTAGCACCACAAAGTGGTGCCTTACCAAGAATATTCTAGCATACGTCCATCTTGGGCCCAAGCTTCATCGCATCTGAGGATGAGGAGAGGCACTGCGGTCTTCCCCAGAGAGGTGAGGCATGGCAATTTATCTCACTTAGGAGAGGCGTGGCATCTGACTGAGCCATCTACCTCACTTCCTTCTTCCTGTTCTGTCTACTCCACCCACCTAAGGGCAGGCCTATTAAATGGGCCAAGGCAGTTTCTTTATTAATGAATGAAATCAACACAAACAGAAGACTCTCCCACATCACTTCCCAACCTGACTCTTAATTCAGAAATATTTCTTTAAAACTCTTGTACTCAAAGCAGATTTAAAATGTCCAGTTCTTTAAGGGATTTTCAAAATGAACTATTGAATAAACTATTTTAATGAGATAGTTGTCTCTAGCAAAGAATTGATCCACTCATAAAAACATCCAAGTACTTTTGTGTCCAAGTACACATTTTAGGTCACTTTGGTCTAAAAAACCATTCTGTTAGCAGTTTAATTGATGACTTCATTCAAATACACAATTCAGTTTAATAACAGCTTGATTCTGCCTCATAACTAGTTAATTCAGTATAATGTCCTAATTTTATCAATGAATCAGTTAATCCATTAAGGCAGACAAGATTTAATAAATTGTAATCATTATATTTGATGAACAAATAAAAAGTGCTTAGGACAGGAAGGCACAGAGTTCCTGAAAGATTTTTGACAAATGAAATAATAAATTACTTTCCTTGTATATCTAACTGGTATGGGAGGTCCTTCTGTCTATGTGTTGCTTTTATTGGTTAATGAATAAAAAAAAACTGGCTTGGCCTATAGCAAGGTAGAAGGAAGGCAGAGTCAGAAAGAAGCCATGTAGCCCCGCTGGAGACAGACATGCCAAAACTTTACCCGGTAAGCCACAGCCACATGGCAACACAGATTAATAGAAATGGGTTAAATTAATATGTAAGAGTTAGCCAATAAGAAGCTAGAGCTAATAGGTCAAGCAGTGATTTAAATAACATAATTCCTGTGTGATTATTTTGGTTTCTGGGCAGCCATGAAGCAAACAAGTAGTCTCCTCCTACATCTAACCATATATGCACACACTGTGGGTGCTTTTGAGATGTGGCTCAGTCCTCTTGCCTTGTCTCACAAGTGTTGAGATTTCAAGCATGTGCCACCCCACTTGGCTTCCTTGCATGTATTAGTTGTACCAAGTTAAAAAAAACTAATAAAAACCTTAAAGAACAATTTGTAAGAAAATAAAGTTTTCAACAATGGCTATTCATTAACAAAAAATTATGAGTTCAAAATAGCCTGTGGGGATGTTTTTAGTTGTATCTCTTATACTTTGAAATATTACAGCTTTTTAATTCCACTACAAGAATGATTTTTATTTTTATCTTTAACAAACAATTCTATAAGTGACTTTCAACATTGTCAGAACATCAAAGAGTATTTAATAAGAAAGATACCACACAGGGATATGGGACCCAAATTTCCACAGGGTAAAGTACATCTACAAATATACTGTATGCGGATGTACTGTATAAGCAGATGTGCAAAATTACACTAAAATATTAAATTTAGAATGTGGCTAACCATTAACATGTAGGCTTCTCCTTAAAAGGAGAATATACCTCATAAGTGTATATCCATGTCATAATGAGGCAGTCTCCAACTCTCTTTGAATTAATTACAGAAGATATTATGAAGTTGGAAACAAAGTAAATGTTTTTATACCTCCATTTTCCCTTCATCTCACCACATGAAGGGCACAGAGCCACATGCTAAATATACAGAAACATTGTAAATTTTCTAGGATGCATTCTTTTCTGCTTCTGACCTCACCTCCATCTTTAATGCATTACAATTAAGATTTCTGTGATAAAATGCCTCACTTAAGGCTTTAATTTCTCATCCTATATGACCACCAAAATTCTTTATATGACCACCATTCTTTAGTAATGGCGAAACAACTTTTAGAATTATAAATTCTTTTAGAATGACTAAATTATGTTCTTCAAGAAGACAAGAGAAAATGGACATTTTCCTGAATATTATCTTCTTATTCTAAACCATAATAATAGGAGGAAGCAGGAAAATACATAATTAAATATTTATTAAGCTCACTGAGAGGAAAAACTGTGTATTTTCACCAGAAGGCCTCTAACACCAGAATGTCTGGTATACAATATATTTTGAAAATAAATGAATTAATTATTACAAGACACATAAGTCATCAGTAAATATGATGAAGGCATGTCTCAAAGAAGTCACAACATAACAATTCAAACATGTAGTTTAGTTGGATATAAACTAAGTGCTAGAATCTAATACAGAGGAGGACTGTAAGAGTAGAAGGACAGAAGTTCATTTTGGCTGGGGATATTTTAGAAAGTCCCCTGAAAAAGGCAACACTTATGCATCAGTTCCAATTTTATACACCTATTTTGTGCCAGGAACTTTCTGACCTGACTACTTTTACCCAACCATTTTGATGTGGCTTAAGATAAATAAACCATCATGCTTTCGTCCGTGGTATAAATTACCATGTAATGTGTAAAACAGATGTCCTTCCCCCTTTGCTGAGCCTTGCCCCAATGCTAGCCTTTACCAGAAGGTGAGGAGCAGGGTACATGCAGAGTAGAGTTGATATATTTATACTTTCCATTTTACAAAGAATGGTGGCCTGGCCTCCTTTACTCATCGTTACAGTCCAACAGTTCTACTCAGTAAATTATATTCTCATTCCCTGAGAATTTACATGTATCTGGATCTATATACTTCAAATTGTCTTTTTTTCCCCTAAAATTCAATGACACCAAAGGGAAATGATGTTGACCAACACTGTGTTCTTTTCTTAGACTCAAAGTATACAGGAAAACTCCAGCTGGATTTCTAACTGCAATTTTACACATAATATTATAACATTCCTTTAACTGGGGGACTTTCAAAAGTATGATTGACACAATCTAGAAGCTAGCTTGTAAGTGCATGTCCCTTGGTGGTACCGTGCTTACATTTGTAAAACCCTGGGTTTGATCCACATCAGAGAGGTGTAGAGGGAAAAGGAAGGAGGGAGGTGGGAAATAAGTTAAACTAGCTGATATATAATTTTTAATTTTGTTTTTTTTCTAACTATAAAGGTAATGTGCTTGATATTTTTAAAAGCAAGAACTTAACACGGAAGAGGTACTAGAGAAAGGTTCTCAGAAAAGTGGTTGTCATGCAAGCATGAGGACCTGAGTAAATATTTCCAACATCAATATAAAAAGCTGGGCATGTCCATGTATCTTTTCTCCCTAGTTCTGAGGAGGCAGTGACAATCAGATCCCTGGAACTCCTAGCTGAATTGGTGAGCTCCAGGTTCAGTGAGAGACATTATTTCAACAAGTAAGGTGGAGGGCTAGGGAGATAGCTCCATGGATAATGTGCTTGACACACAAGCACGAGGACCTGCGTTCAAATCCCCAGAACCTACATGTGTGACTACCTGTAATCACAGCACAGCTACCAGGAGAAAGAGGTGGAGAAATGGGAATCCTTGGCTGCTAGCAGGCCAACAAACTGGACATGCGTAGTAGGGAACAACAGAGACCTTGTCTTAAATCAGAAGGCAAGAAATGGCCTACAACGTGTCCTCTGACTTCCATACATGTGGTATGGCACATGTACAACCACAGTCACCGACAAGCAGTCTCACACACACACACACACACACACACACACACACACACACACGGCACACCTAAAAAATGCAAGGGTTTGAAGAGATCACCTGTTGACTTCTATGCTCCTCTCACACACACTTGTGGGTTTCTTCATGATAACATATCAAAAATTTCCTGCTTTAGAATTTTTAGTGCTGGTCATGGAGTTCAGAGCCTTGCCCATGGTAGACAACAACTCTGTCACTGAGTCTTAATTCCAGCCTCCAGAATAAAAGAAGCTCGTTAGCTACTGCTGAGAGCTTTACCAGAGTAATGAAAACCATGTCATCGAATGGGTTGCCATTGTGGCCCAATAGCTGCCTAAAGATGTACCAATTTCATGAAATGGAGCCATAAGGAAACATTTTGGTACTCCATGGAAGTGAGAGATAATAATGAAGGAAGAACTAAATAAAGATACACAAATAAAAATTGTAAACCTGTATGCATGTTTATATTTGTCTAAACTTTGTTCTATGTTACATACTACAATAGGTAAGAAAATGACCTGTTTATGTTTTCATTTTATCTGAAAGGTAATATGCTGAGTGATCTATGTCCTGACCATGTCTAGATAGTGGGTCAAAAGGTTTTAACCATTTCCCTGTCTCCCAACAACTGCATACCAGAAAAACTAAACAGGAGCAAAGCCCGTGAACATGAATGCCTGTAGAAGTGGCCCGTATCCTTAGAGAATCTGCTTAACGCCAAGGACTCAAAGAAAAACTAAATATGAATATACACAACTTTTGGCTGTAATTTCTGGAGGTTCGCAGGCTTGAAGTTAAGGGCTCCTGTCTTGGTTTCCTTTCTTATCTAAGCATACAGCAGTCTTAGCTGGTAATTAGCAGCATCACCTTCCAGAAACAGGTTCCATACTCATTCTTGCTTTTTGCCTCAGATGTTATGCTAATGGAGTGTGGATAGTGGCTTAACACAACTTGACTTGGGGTCCTTGGGAAACTGGCACATTGCCACAACTGTTAGCCCTGTCTTGGAAGCTAATGTGCCATCTCGTGTATAACAATAACACAGTAAAAATAACAGAACAGAAATTCTATAAACCATTTTTTTAAACTTAGCACATTGACAGGCATGCAAAAACCCGACTGGAGGTGTAATTTTTTTCGCCTTCTTCCTACGTTAATTTTTCTTCCTCATTTCAATTAGCCAAACTTGAATGGAGACATTACAGACAGTTCAACCCCACCTCAGAGCTGTGCAGACAGCTCTCGTTGCCAAGCTGTCTATCACCAAGACAACTGGGCCAATGTGCTTTGCTCTGGGTAAATAGCTCATCAGGGCCAGTTGCAGGAGGAGCCATTTTACAATGACCTCCCATTGGATCAAAACCCTTCTACTTGGTGATCCAAAATATGTTTTGAAAGCACATGGGGTTATAAATAAATAATCATTAATATTTCCACAAAATTCTTTACACTGATGAAAGGTGGCTTCGCTCCAGAGGTCATTTATTTGCAAGTTAACTTGAGGGATCTAGTAAGCACAGAGTTCCTCTGTTTGTGAGTCATTGTTATTTTTTTCCTTTGCATTAATCATAAGTTTCTTCCAACACTGTCTTGTCAACCACAAACTCCCCTGAAGTCATCAGTAATATAGCAATCTTACTGTCTCTGGTCTCTTCTCTTGAAAACATTTGGAATAAAAGGCTATGATAAACTATGAGATGGTTGGCATTCTTGCCTCAGACGAAGCAGTCAGTTGGGGCTAATGCTTAGACACAGTGCCATTTAGCAAAAACATATTTTTGATAAGTTCAGCACATATAAACAAGTCAGAAAGAGAAAAACTCAGCAGATTCAAAGAGAGCTGATTTTTAGTTGTTGTTGTTTTAATTTGGTATACATGTTCTGAGTTTGGGGTCCTTAGCGATCTAGCAGAGGTGGTAGACCATTGTTCTCCCATCCAGCCTCCATTAGTGCTAATCCACCCTCAGCAGCTTTGTGAGCAGCCCCTCACAGCTTTATTGTTCTCTGATCGCCTTGGTGGCAGGTGTCTGCTAATCAAAGGCTTAAGAAGGTGTAGGCTTTAGGAGTCAGCTCTGACTGGAAGGAAAACTTTCCATTCAGCCTTGGGCAACAATATTGGAGGTTTTTTTTAATGTTATAATCAACTCTGTGCCAAGTGGGGCCCAAGCTCCCCCTACACAGCCCCAGGAATCCAAAGAAAGAAGTGTTTTCAATTCTCTTCAGAATGTCTGATCTCCCACACTGCAGACCAAATAAAAACAGTCTGGGCCAATTGTGCCTCCTCCTACCCCCATCTATTGTGGAATCCGCCTGGGAGAAACTCAGGAAAGTTGGCCTTGGGCCAGCACTGGCCTTCCATGGCAGCAGAAAATTTCCCTCACCTTCCCTCCATCAACTGTTTTTGGAAAATGAAGGACGAGCCCCCATCTCAGATATCCCATGGGAAGGGACAACTAGGCGAGACAAAGTAGAGCCTAAAATGATTTAACTGGAATAGAACAACCTGAGAAGTTCGAAGGCCTGAGTTGCCATCTCCTGTTTACTTACTGCTTTTTGTTACCTTTGCTCCTAGCAACTGGACACTAGGGGAAAGAATGCACAGTTGCTTAGGAGTTGAACTAGCCACAGAGTGACACTCAGCGCCTCGGCTTACTTCCCAACCACAGATTCACACTACTTATTCCACAGACCAGCTCTTGCCCCTGTTCTCCACTGGCTAGCAGTGTGACTCGGCTACACGTGGACTTTCACTTTGGTTCTCCCATCATATAAACTCGAGGTCACTACTAGTGACCTCCGCCAGTCAAGCAGTTCAAGTCACTTCTGGAGTCCTGAGTTGTGAAAACACCTAAGTGGGGTGACACCCCTAAGTTACTATCTACCCAAATCCCAACCCTCACCAACCTTGACATTCCTTGGCCACAGGTCCCTTAAGCCATGTTTCTTAGGGGCCTCAAAGTCCTGAGAAGTTTGAGTAGGTCCTGCAGCACCAAGTCCATTATAAAGTCCAGGTGGCCATGTTCAAAGCAAGAGTAACTTAAAACTCTAGGTTTTCTGTCCAGATACCAGCTTATACGTAATAAAGTTCATAGCAGATTTTTTTCCCAAAGAATTTTACCAAGCCAACCTTTCTTTCAAGGTGAGTGAGAAGAACCTAGGAAGACATGGCTCAGGACTATCAGGGTTTTCAGCTAAGAGCTAGAGCAGATAGTGATAAAGGCTTGGATAAAGCACAGATAATGGAATGGGAAGTCTGGAAAACCAAAACCTTCTCAAGACTTCAATAAACAGAAAGGAAAAGGGCTAATCCTACGATTGTAGGTGCATCAGAGTGTGGCAGGGAAGAGTGGGAGGAAAGAACCCCATATAACCCTCTTTCATACTTAAGATAGAATGGTTCCTACCTAAAGTGGTTGGGGGAGGGCTGTGAGGGAGAATATAGTGGAATTTTAAGCAGTATAATGCTTAGTAGAAATACAGGCTATTTTCATTTTCAAAATATTCTAGTCTGGATTTATTAAAATAAAACTAAATAAAAAAGAACAAGACTAAACTCAAACTTACGTTTTTGTGTTCATGACATTAAATAAACAGATTTTAGTGAATTCTCCCCCTTTTAACTTGTTGGTTGGTATTGTATAGATGTAGCCAGCATCTAATATGCTTTCAATTGTGTCTTCAGCCCTCAAGACCCTGGGGGTCTGAAATCTCAGCCAACTTTGCAATTTAATCCAAAACCCAAGGCAGTTCAGATTCCAAGTAACCTGTTACCCTCTGCTAGCAAAACATCACTGGTGGTTTGAAAAAGGCCATTTTTAATAACCCCTTTTCAGTTTCCTGGCAGGCCCCCAGCTTTACTTCAAAGTTGATTTTCCCCAGTGAGAGTACAGCTGGAAGAATCCAGAAGTGCACTGTGCCATGCTTCCACTACCCTGGACTTCGAAGGCCCAGCTCTAGGGCAGTGAAGAGGGCTGGAATTGGAAGGCAGACAGGGGCCTGGGAAGGCTGTGGCTCACAAGGAAATTTCCTCAGCTCGGGCCTTCCCAAAGACAAAACAGCCCATCACCCATAACAGTAAACAACCACAGAACTGAATCCAAATTGAATTTTGGGATTGTATCACTTTGGCTTATTTTTACATTTGATAATAAAAAAAGAAACAACTGTAATTTGGGTTGCCTCTTAAGTGTCACAGTAGTTTGGGATTTTTTTTCTTATTGTTTTCTCTCAGTGGCCCATTATTTAGATGTCATACAATAAGATGCCAAGAAAACAATCTGAAGAGACACTGGAGGCAGGGAAGAGGCAAGAAAGCAGAATTTCATTTGGGCTGACAAATGAAGACAGCTGCAGACTGAGATAGCCTTAAACTCCAAGACAGTAGCCTTGCAGGCCCAAATTTTCTCTATGTTTCCTGCCCAGGACTAGTGAAGTTGGGGTTGCCAGTAAAATGACCACTTAGCTCAAAATGTCTCATTTCAACTCTAAGTCTTCTTAAAGCAGCAGAGAAGGACTGGGGCCAGAAAGTGCTTTCTAGTGCGAACACTGGTGCACATTTACAAGGCAGGTAAAGCCTGAAATGATGTTGCTAATTAATTTTATATTTCCTCCAGCTACCTAGAACCAACTGTAGCTCAACATTCCTCAATTGGGATTTTGCCAAGAATTCAGATAATGCCATTTATGAATCATGCCAACAGTTGAGGTCATGCTTTCTGTCTAAAGGGGAAAAAGAAATAGGGAGGAATTCGTGGAAAGTACATATGGGGGGGGGCAAAAGGGAGAGAGAAAAGAGACGAGAGGTAAAAATCTTTCTATAGCAACCAAGCCCAAACAGAGGAGACAAGGCCCAAGAGGAATTTGTACAACTTGGGGGTGGACATGAAGCAAAACAGTATAAAGCAGCATTCACAGGGAAAGTTCAAGAAATAGTGAGGTGGAGTCACAGAAGCAACCCCTCCAAAATTGTGAAGGACATCAAAAAGCCTGGTGCCTTGCATCATGGCTGCTGGCAAACGCTCTCTGCTTCATGCATGCCAGGAATGTGAACTGCCTGCCACCTGGTCCAGGGACTGGTAATTAGAAGTGAGGCTGTGTTTCTAGCAGGATTTAGGGATATGAGGACTAGAGAGAAGCTCTAGGATCAGGATAGCCTGAGCTTTCAGCTGGATCATCCTTTGGATAGTACTCAGTCTAATCATCCCTATTGTAGAGATGAGAAAAGTGAGGCCCCGAATGGAAAAATAGCACAGCCAAATGTCGCTGTTAGCCACAGAGAAAAAGCTGGCACCCAGCTCCCAGCTGTTCATATTGAATATTCTGTTGTTCCAAAAGAAAATGAGAAAGGCAAGACTATGCCAGATTATTTCATAAAGTTATAATTTACAATCCTGATATTTTTTAGTGTCAAAATACCTTTTTGGGAAACAATGACTCCAAAAGTAACCATTGTTTTAGAATGTCTTCTATGCTTTATAGTACAACCAGCAAAAATAATAAATTAAAGTTCCATGGGACACATCAGTATTTGGGGGCAAATATTTGGCATGGAAAAACAGTAGTCTAGTCTGGTCTCCGGCCACGTATCACCAGTCAATCCAAATCATGTGAGCCTAAGCCTGAAACCCATTGGAAAGGCCACTGAAGTGTTATGCAGGGAACAGTGAGTTTGAAAGAGGATGGCTTGGCTGGGATGTGCGTGGAGCGGTGAGCTAGGAAAAGGATGAAGCCCTTGGAAGACTGGAGAACCAAGCTGCCTTGGGTTTATACTCTCAGCCTGTTTTGTTTTCTTTACTGTTATTGTGTGATGACAACTTCTAATTACCATTATGCCCTGTTTTAATTTAATATTTCTGCTATTCTATAGTCATATTTTTGATTTTCATCTGTTTTTAAATTTTCCTCATAAGGAAAAAAGTCATAACATTCATTTTCTATGTGGTGTTCTCCTTGTATAGAAGTTTAGAGAGGTTTTGTGACTTGCCCTAAATTACCTGATTCCTACATGTTCCGCTTCGTTCTAGATCTGTTAGTCCTTCCTTTAGTCTACCTGTCTATTCTAGTTTTGTTAACTTAGAGCCTCTCAGTATGATCCATCAGCTGGAATACGGCATTATAACACGTACTCTCAGCTCTCCCACCCCCAAATGCTCAGAAGCACTGCTCTGCGTGCCAGAGCCAAGAAGCACCAGGTTTTAGGTCCCAGAAATATTCCAGAAATTCTGGGGTGTAAAGATCTCTGCCTCCTAACCACTCACTGATGTGACCTGTGGGAAATGTGTGCCCCAGTGTCCTATCACAGCAGCTACCCTATTGCTATTGCTACTGGCAAGATAAAGGCCAGAGCAGGGACTCTGCATGTCAAAATGCACACCCAATGTGATAATCGCCATCAAATTCTCATGACCCTCATTGGGATGACTCGACTAAACAAGCATGTTAGAAATATACTTCCTCCCATACCACACCATGCACTACCCAGTTAAGTGTCAGTCTGCTCATGAAAAAGGATTTAGCCATTAATCTTAAGCAAGATTAATTTTAAAGATAGAGCAAATAACACTGACAAAACAACCACAACATTTCAGATCCAAAGCTGAATGAATGTGTTTGAGATCCTTACTTGGAACTGTGGTTGTTTGGAATTGTTTCTAGCTGGGATTCTGGTTGTTTGTGATGACCCCTATACATAAACTCCTTTACATGGGGTGGGGGGAGAATCAAATTTTCTAAGTGAATAGGAAAGATGCCCTCTGGCTCTTGGTGAGTTTGGTGATTAGCAAGTTCCAGAACCCTGACTCAGCAAAAGTACTGGGAGCGAAGACCTAGTAGTCACTTAGCTGTGGCTCGGATGGATCTTGCGTCATTCAGAATAAATAACTTCTGAAAGAAGTTAAATTAGTATCTATCTCTGGGCAGGCAGGAGCCCAGTACAGATCATAGATCTAGCCCATCAACAAATGTTCATCTCTCAGAACCTGGTAAAATAAAACAGGACTCATGGGCTTTGGGTAAAACAGTCAGCTTCCCAGACTCACATGGGAAAAAGTTAATATGGTGGTAATGAGCCACTTAAATGCCTGTCTGCCTATGTTACAATAACATGCCCTTTTCATTCCTTCCAACAGCTCCCAGAGGGCACTGTGGACAGCCATGGTTTCTGGGTATTTTGTTCCCACTCCACAAGCCTACCAAAAGCAAAGCACTTCCTACTCTCCTGATATTTTTTAACATGCTGAGTGACCTCCCCATTCTTTCTCCCTTTTATTATCTATTTGTCATGAGTTTTCTTTCTTTTATGTCTTTTACAATTTTTTTCTCTTTATCCTTTTAATGTTTAGGACTTATTTTTCATCAATGTTACTTCTGGGGATATTTTTCCCTTTCCTTTCTGTCTACTCTATTTTTCCTTTTTTTCTTTTTTTGCTCTTCATGTCATATTTTTAGTAATTTCTTTTTCTGTTTAGTAGAACTTCCTTTTACTATGTTTTTGTTGGGTTTTGCTTTATTGTTTTTAGGGATTTTTATGTTTGTTTCTTCTTTTTTCACTTTTAAAAATGGGGTTTGGCTTAATATTCTTTTGCCATGCTTTTTTTTTCTTCTCTTGGGTCTTAACTGATGTGTTTTTCCTTTTTGCTTTTAAGGAGGTTTGTTAGGAAGGCACGAGTTGTTTTTAGATATTTTAGGGGAGGTAGAAATTTCTTCTTTTATAATTTTCCTTTATCTATATTTTTTTAATTAAAAAAACTTGTCTCTCAGCCATCTGTGGTGATACACCCTGACAATCTTGGCACTTAGGAGGTAGAGGCAGGGGGATTATGAGCTCAAGGTTAGCCTGAGTTACACAGCAACATTATCCTGTCTCAATAAAAGAGAGTTTCATTTTCTTCTCCTCCTCTACCATTATATCATGTGCTCTCCTTTGCCTTTGAACTTGAAACAGCATCTTTATTTTAGCACTGTTTTAGAGTCACAGAGATGTTACAAACACAGTACAGAGGATTCAACATCCTCAACAATGAGCATCTTTACTACTGTCTCTCACTCATGATATATAATTTTTATGCATTTTATTGTCTATTATGTTTTAACTAAAGCTATTCAAATGTCCTTAGTTTCTGCCCGATGTCCTTTTTCTATGTCTGTATCTCATCCAGGATCCCACATGACATTTACTTGTCACATCTCTTTAGACTCTTCTTGCTTGGACAGTTTCTCTGACTTTCATCTTTTTGGATTATAGTGGTAGGTTCTGAGGCATAGTAGGAGGGCTCTTTACAAAATGTGTTGTGACATAGTGATGCTAACCTTAGTCTTGTGCTTTTTGTTTCTCCACTGTGAATTGACTTTCTCCTTTACTCTGACTGCATTTTTTTTTTTTTTAGAATCAAATCCTTGCTTGGGATGGCAAGAAATAAGCTCCACCTCCTGGAAGATGGCCAGTGCCACATTATTTCGCTCTGGTTCTTTCAGATTGTCTTTCTATTCCTTTGTCATGTCATGAACCTTCCATATAGTTTTTCACTCACTTAACTTTCTAAGTGATTTTATTTGTCTTTGACACTTGTTTGCTTCAGTTTTAATTTCAGTTTGCTTTCCTCTATCTCCCCTTCCCATCCTTTTTTCTTCTTTACCTTTTAATGCTCTCCCCTGTTTTTTATACCATTTACATTTCATTTATTGAAAAATAATGCATATATTTCTCTATATATTAATCTCTTCTTTTTACATAACATTTTCTTGATTAAATTAATATGCACTGCATAGCTAACATATTTTACATAGCTAGAAGAATAATACAAAGATGCAAAGGGGAAAATGTACCCTCATTCTCATCCTCTAAGCCGCCTTGGTAATACTGTTCATTATCTACTGGATTTCACACCACTCTTGAAAGCTGTGTCTTCTCCCAGAAATGACAAACAGACCCAGTGTTGTAACTCCTAAGAGTGACTATTTTCTTCAACAAATCTGATCTATCCATGGTCATAGCCATTAAACTGAAAATTAGCTGGACTATCAAGGTGATAGTTATATATTTTCTTGTATATAAGCATCCACATTAAAATCACCTATGACTAAAGGAGCTGTGTCCTACACACTCTTTTCCTGGATCTCTTTAGCTCTTACCATCAGGAGCATACGTGTGTGTGCATGCTTGTGCCTGTGTCCCACACTCAGTGAGCAGCTAGAAGTGAGTTGGAGCCTACGGATCTTGGGGAAGGAGCCTTTGTGAAAAGTGAATATACACGTGACTGGAAGGCATCAGGAAGACTCCCTCGGGTGCTTCACAATTCAGATGCCCTACTTGCAGGTCGCACTCTGTCATCACTCTTCTCTCATCCCAGTGATTTCCTCTCTCTCCAGGTATGAGTTCTCGAAAACTGCCATTCCAGCCCTGACACCCTATGCACCAAGGCCAGCGAGTAAAGCTGAGTTGCTGATTACTTTGCTCTTTTGCACTCCAGTTTCCCTGACTGAGAAAAACAATAGGACAGCCTTTCCTGACAAGCTTTGTCTTAGAGAGCTTATTTTAGGTGCAACCCACACACAGGGGCTTGGAAGGCGTTGGAGGTGTGTGGGAATTAGATGGCCTCAAAATTCCTTTCTGATGGTGAGATTCAGTCATCCCAGTACTTCTGGTGTTGCTGTCAATTAAGACTGACACCAGGAGGCGAGCAGACATCGAGGTAGGATCTTTAGATCATTGTAGCTCCTACCAGAGCCCTTTTCCTCCTGCTTGTTCCATTTTATTATGGCATTATATGTTGAGAAAAGAAGCTGGGGATAATTCTATAAAATGATATGTCCCATTCTTCCAAGCCAAAGTTGTACTGTAGCCCAGTCAGAGTCAGATAGTGCTGCAGGTCCACCAACCTGGTCTAAAAAGTAGTTTTCTGGTGGTAGAGAGCCACTCTATGTTGTCTCAGAGCAGTTCTTCCTATCTTTTGTGTGCCTTTATACATCAGCCAAGACTGTGCACTGGCACTAGGCTAAAGATCATGCGACTTTATCTTCCTACAATGTGGTATTAATTTTCACCAGGAAAAAAAGTGGCTAATGGAAATCGGGCATTTAAGGTAGTAAGGAGGACAGTTTTGCCTCAGGGCAATGCATAAGGGTTTGATTTTCTTTGAATTATCAACCTGATTCTGGGGTTAGCAGCAACTAGTATAAGGGCAGTGCAAATACATGAGGTGAAGCCCTCATCCCAGAGCCAGAAGAACCCACTGGCTCAACAGCACAATGATTTTGAGCAGTCCACGTATTGAAGGACTTTTTCAGCAATGTGGTTCTCATCCACAGTGACCAGACTGAGCATATCTACTATGCAAAGCAAACTCAAACAGGCAAAGTAGTATTGGGGTGGAATGGACATCAAAAATGATTCATAAGACTGTTGGAATCTCTACTTTTCTGGCTCGTTCCTCGTGTACAGCAGCAGAGGAAGGAGAGATGTTTACAAGGGCAGACAGATATGGGAGGAGCTCAGAAGGCCTCCACACAAGCATCGGCCTCTTTGAAACTATATGGATCACTGTTGGTGTTAATTCAAGCATCAGGAATTCCCTAGGCTGACCCTGGAAAAAATTATTGACACCATAAATACTGAGGCAGAGAAGTAGAGCTAGTGGAGGGAAACTTAACCTTGGAAATGTAAAGTACTTGCTTCAAGGGAACCAGAGCCGGAAATGGTCATGGAGATATGTTAATTAATCTCCAAAACTAACTATAATAAGCAGTTCTCAAAGACTAGCAATTGTAAATGACAGGGAGACTTTGAGTTGAGAGCAGAAAGAGGCCATAAGCTATGTAGGAAGGTGAACCAGGAAAACTTAAAAAAAAATTTAGGGGGCTTTATATGTGACCTTGAAGGAAAAAGGCAAAATGGCAATGGGAAAGATGAAGGAGCACCGGAAACGCTAAACAAGCACACACAGCAGTTCAGTTCTAATATTAAAAATGAATTTGCAATAAACCATAAAGGTAGTATTAAAAATGAATTTTCAATAAACCATAAAGGTAGAAAGAACTCTTTTGAATGCCATATATAATTTTTCAGTTCTTTGTAAATTAACTATTATAGGTACTTATAGGATGGAATTGAGAGCCAGGCGGTGGTGGCGCACGCCTTTAATCCCAGCACTCGGGAGGCAGAGGCAGGCGGATCTCTGTGAGTTTGAGGCCAGCCTGGTCTACAAGAGCTAGTTCCAGGACAGGCTCTAAAAAAGCTGCAAAGAAAACAAAGAGAAAAGCTGTCTCGAAAAACCAAAAAAAGAAAAAAAAAAGGATGGAATTGAAATAGGATGCTTCTGTTAAAGCAAACACCCAGCCAGTCAAGCCTAATGTTACAGGACTGTAATCCCAGCTACCAGGGAGACTGAGGCAGGAAGATCACAAATTCAACACTTTACTGAACTACCAGTGGCGGTCAACTTAGTAAGCTACCTGGTCTCGACACAAAATGTTCCAAGAGTGCTATGGTTGTGTTTTAATGGTAGATAGCTTATCTGGAATGTTCAGGATCCTCGGTTCATTTCAGTACATGCTGAGCTACCTCTCCAGCTCAGGAAAACATTTTATATGCTCCTTGTATTATCTTTCAGAGACAATTGATTTTCCTAGCATGCTCTAGCTAATCATATGCCTTTCTGAAGGCCGCTTTCCTGTCAGATTTCCTTCATAGGAGCAGGTAATTTGCACAGCATGTCGGGATCACCAAAAATTTAGGCAGGCACCAGTCTGTTTCATACACATATGAACTAACTCCCAGGGAGAAAGGAGCAAGAGCTTTGAGGATCCAGAACAAACTTCAAGAGTGTACATTCTATAGTCCACAGAGAAAAAAGATAGATATTTGTTACTGTTCGTACCTATATTTTTATCAGATTGGGCTATAGAAAGATTTGAATTCTAATAGGCCCTTGCTTTGTGAGTGTATTTGTTGGAGGTACTAGAGCTGGAACCTATCTATGGCTTTGCACATGCTAGTTAAGCATTTGACCATCGAGTGCCAGCAATTATAGTGTTAATATTCATGCCACTGTGATTTGTATATGGTCTGAGTGTGCCTTATAACTTTCTATGTTGAAATTTTCCTCCATTGTAATGTATTAGGAAGATACAAAATTAATTTAGTGATAGTGTTTAGAGACAAGGCCTTTAAGAGGTGACTCCATTTACATAAGGCCATTATCATGGCGCTCTCACCATTGAGTCCTGGTAAGGTAACAAGAGAGAGAGAAGATACATAGTCACACACATGCCTCTTGACCCTTATCATATGATGTTCTATAAAGCCTTAGGACCCTGCTTGCAAAGTCAAGGGGCTTTGAGCTAATGTTCTCTTTGGCTTATAAAGTCTCCAGTCTCCTGTATTTGTTACATAACAGAAAATGGACTAATATTGATATTTAGACTTCACAGTGCTGTCGTAAGTGCTAAAAGAACTCATACACATAAAAGTGTTTAGAACAGAGCCTTGTCTATGATAAAACAATATATGTATCAGCTACTGTCATCACTATAGCTGTTGTTATTTGTGGCTCCTGGTGCTGCCACTGTGAAAGAAAACATCTTAGAGTCTCTTGATGCTTTACATATTTTCCACAGTTTTTCCTCACAGGTTTCTCCAAAGATGAGAGGGGTTATCTGTCACTGCTCTTTCTCTAAGATACCACCCCCCACCAAGAGCTTAAACTCTAGAACCAATTGTTAATCAAAATTGTACCTCAGAAACTGCCCTGGGCACAAGAAAAGCTTGACCGTCATTCCTCTTGAGGGATCGCTGTAACAAGCTGCCTTACTCGTTACTGTTCCTGTACAGATCATGGAAAGATAGGAACAGGTCAGCAGGCAGTACACTCTCTGGGAATTAACCTAGAGCATAGTGCCTTCATTCCTTTGTGTGATTCTGGTCTTCTCCATTCCTTTACTTTTCAACACTTCTGTGAAGTTGCATGCTAACTGACTAGCCACAAGCAGTGCACTGCCTTTTCCTTAGCTAGGCTTTTGGCAGCTGGAACTGCTGAGACAGACTGTACTCCGTAGACACTGGTTCCTTCTCATTGTAGCTGGAACCTTTCATCTCATTCCCATAGAGACCTTGTGAGAAGGAGAAGCCAAGCTCACAGATACATAACCCACGTTTGCTCACCTCCCTTTTCAGGTAAAGGGCAGCTAAGACATTTACATTCTCCCAAGTTTTGTCACTGACACCCACTTATGGTCTCCCAAACCTTAATTGTTCCTAGACTCCAGTGAAAGTCTTTGTATGATCAGAGGGATTTAAATATCTTTGGTTCAACTACCATAACCTCATCCTACACCTTCGTCATATATATCCACATCCTCGGTCACACCCAGGATCATTTTGTCACCCAAAACTGCCCCACCTGTGTCAATTTTTATATCATACTCTCTGTTCCACTGAGGATTTTTCTTTGTTTCTATAACTCGCATTCTTAGGACACTTGATTTCTTCCAATTTACCAGACTCATTCAGCATAGTTACTTTCTCTGACTGGCCTGGGATCTGCAATTCATTATGCCAGTCACTCCCCTTTCCATACGCATAACTTTCTCCATCATCTCCTGGTACAATCTGCAAATCCACACTCTCCTGCCTCAGAAGAGTTCTTCCTGGAAATCCTGGCCAGTTCCTACTATAATCACCTCGATAGCCTCATGTCTTTCCTTTGCTCACTGCCTTACCCCCTGAATCTTTATCCCTATCCTCTCTAATGGGAACAACATGCTCAAACCTCTCATTTTTTAAGGCAAAGCGCCTGAGCCTTACCTCTCCATTTGCTGCCCCCTCTCTCCCCCTTTCTTTTGAATAAATGGTGTAGTCACTGCCTCTTCCCACAGTGCAACCTGCTTCTGTTTCCTGGGCACATGTTCTTATCCTTATCAATACTGCTATTATTAGTATTAATTAATTAGTATTTTTAATTCTACTGTAGCCACTACTAGACATAAGGGCCTCCAAGAGGAGCATCTTGTCTAACTTAGCTATGTGGCCCCAGAGCCTAGCACAGTGCTTGATTGATAGGAGGTGCTCAATAAACGAATTATGTCACAAACACTTACTGAGCACCTACTAGGAACCAAGCACTATATCGGCTCTGTTAGCATCCACAGCACTTGGGCCCTAATCCATCACAAAACCCACATTCAAGAACCATTGATTCTCACAGAAACTTTTTCTCCTTTGTGAATGCCCATGACCACTGCTCTGGCTGGGTCTTCCTCACAATAGGTATTCAAAGTTTGTTGAAGAAGTTTGATAAAACCCAGCAGATCCCAAAAGACTAGTTTGCTCATATAAATAAATGGACATGGGTAGGTTTGTTATGGGGTCTGGTAGCTGACAACAGCTTTTCCAGGCTTTCAGAACCATTCACTTGAAACTATCTCAACATAGCTCAGCTTTCCTAAGCCTCTGCCTAACTTGGCCTTGGCCCTTTTCTTCAGCTTCTCTCAACAAATATTTGTTTCCAGGTTTTTCTCTTCCATCTTCAAACCAGTGAAGAAATTTCTTGGTCTTCTACTCAATAGTATGAAAAAATACCAATACTAGAAATGCTGTTGACTTGAGGGTCCCACTTCACGAAATATGTGTCCCCTTTCCACTCAGAGGCTACCTTTGGTAGCTCTGCTTCATTCTGCCAACTGGATCCTATGCCAAGTGATTAGCAAGAATAGAATTCGGTTTTAATGGCCAGGGAAAGGCTTCACGGATAAGAAAGGGAAACTTTGTGATTATAGTTTAGCAGATGGAAATATTCTGGTAAACATGAAGGGATGTGTGTGTGTGTGTGTGTGTGTGTGTGTGAGAGAGAGAGAGAGAGAGAGAGAGAGAGAGAGAAAAGAGAGAGAGAGACAGAGACAGAGACAGAGAGACAGAGACAGAGAGACAGAGAGAGAATGTCTGTGTTTCATAGTTTTCTTCTTGGAAGGAGGCAGCATGTATAATGCAAGTTCAAGAGGTACAAAATGGAGTAAGTGTTCTCCCCACTCCTACCAGGTTCTCTTCTCTGGGTGTGATCACTGTTTCTTCTGTGTCCTTCTAGAGATGGTAGATACATTTACAAATACTGGCACAGCTGCATACTAGCCACTGGCTTAGAACATGGCCCAAGACACCATAAGCAGAGGGAGCTAGTATGTGGCAGAAGTGTAAAGTAGAGAATGCCCTTTCATCCAATATACTCTTCTTCTTAATTCCCAAACTCTCTTAGTAGCCTTTTCTATCCTGTCAGGAAGACCAAGTTCAAATTTCCAAACCCTTCCTACTGGTACCATGGTCTGCAGTTTGCAGGATAGTCATAGTCCCTGTTTCTTGCAACTTTGGTACAGTTCTGTGGGTTCATTTTCTCCTTGACTATCTTTGCCTTAGAGTCAGGCCAATTAATAAACTCTGACCCTCCATTGTAGCTACTTTGTAAAATCATTTCCATGTGCAGCTGATTCTAACCACATCCACTGTCCATTTGCAACTCTATCTCTATTCCTCAGGTCCCCATCGCTTCTCATAGGCAACACTGGAATTTGGAGTGAATGCCTACCTATTGGCCTTTAGCATCTTTGGTAAAATCAAATGGCCTAAGTACTGTGAGAGCTCACTAGTAGTCAACCAACATTTGTTTCTTTCTCATCCTCTCTTTGCTATCATCTCCCCACCGCCCTTTATCCATTCTCCATGTTCTATACACATGCACCTCAGCAGATGGTGTACAATTCCTGAAATATTTCTTTATGTCTTTTCTCTATTGAAATCAGATCAGAACATTGGAACATGACAACTTACCTGGACCCTAGAGTAAGGTACTAGAAAATTCCGGATATATACATCACAAAGGAGAATCACTTTCAACTCCTCTTAAAGTCATTGACTTCAGAGTCTATAATGGCATTAATATTTCTTAGAGGCTGAAAAAGTCAATACTTACCCTGCATTTCAACCTTAAAATTCTACATATCCTTTGTGACTCATCTCCAAAGTCATCTTCTTCTTGAAGCCTTCCAAAACTGGGGCAGTTCATCTGTTTTCACAGAAGTGTGAATGAAATTTTTCCTTTCTGTGCATTGCCAAAGGTGAGTCTGTTCCTTCTGGCCTGATGCAGTACAGTAAAACCCATTCCAACTCATTATCCCACCTCCTAAGGCCAGTCCAACTAAATGAGGTGTGTGGCTACTGAGGAGCAAGTTAGGAGGTTCCCTCAACTCATATGTGCTAAAGTAAAGTGTGCTTTACCCTGAAACTGATTTATTTTCAACTTGACCTAGTTCAGTGTATAGGATATAAGTGTAACTTAATTTTTAACTTATATGACATCTGTTTTATTTCAATAAAGTTAAAATGTTTTTCACATCATCAACTGTTCTTTGAAAATAATTTAATAATTTTGGAAGGCTTTTGTCTTGTTTCAACCCATAGTATATCTGTTCCCTCTCTTCAAAGGCTCCTCTATTATCTCTATTTTTGCTTTTACAGATAACATTATACTAAAGGTGTGTAAATCTGTAGCCAAACATATTTTTCAGAAGATACACTTTGAAGTTCAATTTCTCCGTCATGAGGTACTAAAATTTATACAAGTTTACCAAGCCATTTCCTATGACATCATGCTGATTTAATCCAGTGATAGTATACAAGAACAATAAGATCATTGCACTGTGGCCAGCACAGTTCATAAATCCTTTCTAATATGATAGGCAACAACTCTGACCTGTCATTGTTATTCCAACTTGAATTTTTTTATCATTAGTAAAATGGAAGAGTTTTCAATAATGTTAACATGCATGATTTGTTTGTCCCTCTGTAGTCATTTAACCTATATATTTCTACAGCTTGCTTTTTGATGAAAATCACATTGTTTCATTCATAAATTGACAAGTAGTTCATGTAATCAGCACATCTGATAATAATCATGTTTCTTGCTATTCACAATTGATGTTAGATAAAATCATGGCTAACACTGTACTAGTGATTGCTGACCCATAGCATATAGATCTGATTTATTAACAACAAAATCACAGCCAGCAGCACTGTCGCAAATGGCTGGAGTGCATGTGATACCCATGGTTTATCTGTATGGTATCGCCCAGCCTTCTTAAGTTTAGAAGCACTAGACAGCACTATCTTGGGAAGTATTTTGAACAGTGAAGTCATCAAAAATGTGATGATTGTGGTACTAAACACACCATGCAGCTTTATTAGCAGCCTAAGATTGGAAACAAAAGGCAGAGTTGGGCTTCTGCTAGAAGCCTGCACTGTGGGTATTCAGTCACTGATTTGTTCAAATATGCCCACACAAATACCAGAATTGATATTGGATATATCACTAAATTGCAGCAAATGGGTGATTTTGCAAATATGCAAATCATGTAAGGACAGAATGCACTTTATTGTATTATCGTCTTAGTGCCCGGATGACCAATCATATTTTAATGTCATCTATGATTTCATGGAATTTTACATTTTTAATTATGAATGCATATAACTCTTCCCTCTTATTATTTCATATATTTAGTTCATTAGAAGCTGAAATAATATAGTCACCTACATTTTGATATATACATGTGTGTACATACATGTACATGTTTTATTCTAAAAATTCTTCTTAATAATACACCTGAACGTCACTTGATGGATGATGTGTGAAATCATTTGCACAGGCACAAGTCAGAATGACCGCATCATGAGCACTGTGCCATTCCAGCTCCGGGCACAGGCTTTTCCAAACACAGGTAGGTCAGTTCTGGAATACATAAGCAATTTCCGGAAAATAGAAAAGGGGAGTATGGCCTTACCTTCAGCACTCCATGAAAGTGTTGGCTCTTAGGCCACTTAGTAACTGCATTCTGTGGGGCAGCAGGATAACAGGGAAGCCAGAAGCTGATGACGAGCAGGGCTCTCTCCAGGCCACAAAATGGTGGCAGTATTTTCTGAAACACTTCTAGAGCCAAATCTGTGCCTCGCGGTGAAGCTGTTGAGTCAGAATATGGGTGACTAAGTATCTGGAATTTGCATTTTTAAATCATGTTAAATCATATAGAACACAAAGTCTTTTTTAATTACACAGTTCAGTGGCACTTACCACAGTCCCACTGTTCACAGCTGTTAGTCTCCAGAGCTTTCTCAGCTCCCCAAACTGAAACTTTGTACCCAATACACAGGAACTCCCATCCTCTCTCCCACCTCAACATTAACCACTATTCTATTCTTTATCTTGAATTTCTATATTCTAGGTAACCCATAGTTGTAGAATCGTATGGTGTTTGATGTTTCATGTAAAAAAAAGTCTTGTGTGTGTGTGTGTGTGTGTGTGTGTGTGTGTGTGTGTGTTTAATAAGAAATGGTCACTGCTAAAGCACATTCATGTCTCATGCAGCATCGGGTATTTTAGAAAATCTTGTATTTCTCAGGGACCTCTGAGGGTACCAAAATCCTTCCAGAGAAACTCATAGAGTCAAAATGACCTAATGTTAAGAAACTACATAAGGGGATGGAGGGATGACTGAGAGGTTAAGAGCGCTGACTGCTCTTCCAGAGGTCCTGAGTTCTATTCCCAGCAACCACATGATGTCTCATAGCCATCTATAATGAGATCTGGTGCCCTCTTCTGGCATACAGGGATAGATGGAAGTAGAATGTTGTATATGCCATAAATAAATAAATTTTAAAAAAGAAACTACGTGATATGACTGGAGAGATGACTCAGAAATTAAGAGCACTTACTGCTCATGCAGAGGACTTAAGTTCATTTCCCATCACCCACATCTGACAGTTCTCAACTGTGTGTAACTCAGAATTCAGGGGATCCAATGGCCTCTATGTGAAATGGAAAAATACTGAATGAGGAAGACACTATGGACAGTTACCAAAAAATGAAAGACCACAATTCATAGATGTTTTATTTGGAAAATATTGTTTCCATTCCAAAACAAGCTTTTGTGAACTGTTTTGAATTTGATGAATCTGCTCTTGCATTAGTTAATTTTTTAATTTCGTTTTCAATTCTATCATGCTAAATGTCAATAGACATGGCTTACAAAAGTAAAATGTCCAAGGATGCCATAAAACATCTAAGAGTGTACAAGCTAACTGAGTATGGGTACACGAACCTGTAATTCCAGGTACTGCAGAGACTGGGGCAAGAGAGTTGAAAGGTTGACACCAGTCCAGGTTATGTTTATTCCAGGACAGACAAGGTAATTTAATTAGACCCTTTATCAAAGCCAAAATAAAACGAGGTAGAGGTGTAGCGTGGCAGTAGCACGCGCACAGAAGACATGGGAACTTTGGTTTGATCACTAGTTCTGAAAAAAGTAGTGTGAAAGTGGTCCTAAAACAAAATTGGTAGCTAAGTACAATGCCATTCACCTGTAATCCCAGAACTCAGGAGGCTGATGCAGAAGGATTACAAGTTAGAGGGCAATATAGGCTATACAGCAAGTTCAAGAACAGCATGAGCTACATCGCAAAATGAGACTCAAAGGGGGAGGGGGATTATATTTTAACATTCTCTACAATAAATGACACACAGATTAGCTCAGAATCAGGCTTTTTTTAAAAAAAAAATTAGATTCCCAGGTGAGCTCATGAGTGTCACTGCCACAAATAATCAGCATATTATAACGACTGAGGAAGATGGGATAGTGTATCTGGTATGCCTGCTAAAGCACTGAGGGGGATTTAGCTCTAATACATATATGCAGATGGCAGTGTTGAAAAAAAATATACCAAAAAATGAATGAATGAAACCTTAAGATACACCAATAAAAGGATAGTGTCCAGAACGAAGGAGATGGTTTTCCTTTTACTACACACCATTTCAGGAGTACTGGGTTTAGTTTTAGAGTACTGTATACCAAGAATGACAAAACAGAATGCAATATGTCATCAAAAGGACAAATGAGCTAACAAGGAGGCTGGAATGCAAGACAAATGTAGAATTATCACATACGTTAAATCTAGAGGCTAATATCTAGACATATCAAACCCAGAGAACTGGAAAAAATGTGGTTGAATAGTCATCTTGTGGAAGAGATCCTTCTCCCCAGGAAAGGCTATCCACACATATGGCGTTCTATACCATCCCCTTGGTTGAAAATGAAATGAATGAAATTTATGCCCTGGCAATGCTGAAGCATGTATGCATGGACAGCCCGTATATGAAGGTTTTGTTGAACTTGTCATTATTGGGTTTCATGATCTAAATTGATGAGGATGATTGACCAGGTCTCTTCCTCAAGAGGGCACCAGATCTCATTACAGATGATCCACCAGGTAGTTGCTGGAAATCGAACTCAGGACCTCTGGAAGATCAAGCAGTGCTCTCAACCGCTGAGCCATCTCCCAGGCTCCTTGGCTAGTAATTCTCAAATCTGTTTGTCCAGAAGGCAGCACTCTTCTGAGCTTCTGCCCTCCCTGGGTTTCCTCTATCAAGACTGCCTCAAGCACCTTCACCTCCACAGGACTAGAACCAAATTGTTAGTCCTATTTTCACAAGTAAAGAACCCAAGGCTCAAAAATTCTTACTGGATTTCCTTCTGGGCTCCAGTAAGGAAATTTGTCCCAGTTTGGCTAACTCTCTGAGTATGTACCTTTATATTTCCATGATGCTAGCTTATACAATAATCAGGAAGAAATGGAAGCAAACCCCCCAAACCTGTCTTGCAGCCAGGTTCACAGGGGATATGGTCTTCCCTCAAAAATGAATGTGCTTTGAATCCTAAATTTTCTAGATTATATTAAAAATTAATTTCTGGCACCATCATGGACAAAATCATTAAGCAGAAAAACTTGGAGAGATCCCTGCCCTTCTCTAGACCACACTTCCCTGATTGTTAAAGGGAAGGTCTCCCATGTCTTCTTACAGATGGATTCTTCCAAGTGTCTATAGCAGACATTGTTCTGGGGAAGGTACAGACATTATGAATAAGTGTTCATGCCATTTGGCCTATGTAATAGCTCAGCTGTGTTCCAACATCATCCTCCAGGACCTGCTGGGCTGCAGGCTGATCATATATCTTCACAATACTCTCGTCAGCTCCAGGCATCCAGCCCAACATGACGTACTTGTGCACAGTTCTGATGCGCTTCTGGCAATATCAGCATGTTACTCAACTGGAGAAATGATCAGGTAAAAATGACAACCCTGAGGCACACGCAGTACCCCTCCACACACCCCAAGACTCTGCATGGGTCACTTACAAGATTTATGGCCTTGGACAAATCATGGGACCTCTCTGAGCCTCCGTTTTCTCATCTGTGAAGAGAAGAAGGGGAGGGGGGGAATAACATACAAGGCTATGGATGTTAGTCAACTGGTAGAATGCTTGCTTAGCATGCACAGAGTCCAGACTTCAAGTTGATGACACACACCTATGATCCCAGCACTTAGGAGCAGAGGTAGGAGAATCAGAAGTTCAATGTCATCCTTGGCTACAAAGCAAGTCTAAGGCCAACCTGGACAATATGTCTAAAAAAAGGTTAGTAATCCATAATTTACCTAACTGTTGTGAAAACTGATATTTTTGGCTGAGCCAAAATGTACATTTTAAAATTTTTCCACTTAAAGAAAACCTTGGATTCACTAGTTCTGATCAAGTCCCCCTTCTGTGTCCTTCCATTCTGATCTTTGCCCATCACCCACCAGCCAAATACTCAAAGAACTAAGGCTACATCTGGGGACTCACAGCTCAGCCACTAGTACAAGTCAAGTGGCTTCTGCTTCCTTTCACGGGAAGCAAGTTCCTTCCCATTGAGACCATCCAGGCAGCTAGCTCTGCAGGAGCCCCCATCTAATCACTCTCATTCTGCCTCTTGGGGTCAAATTGTACTGAAAAATCCTCTTAGTCATGAAAAGTCTAAAGATATCAGAAGACAACCATCACGGCCTAGTCACTTTCCAGACTTCTTTCCTTAATCTCCATTTTCTCTCATTCCCCCTGTAAAGACAATATAACCAAGCACAGTACTTGAGATATGGCTCTACAAATGCTGGTCAGAATAAAAGAATCAATTGCTACAATTTTAGAGCCTATACAATAATTAATAAATATAACCTGAGTTTACATTAACTTTTCCACCTTGGCCATGGGCTAATCCTTTAGAACTGTAATTTCTTAAAAGAATTTTGTTTGCTTTATAAAACAAACACAAAATGTCACACTTGCTCTTATCAAATTTATTTTGTTATTGTTGGATTATTTTTGTAGTCTGGTAAATTCTTCATAGATTCCTATTACTTCTCCTTGCATTCCAGTTCTGTCTTCCCACCGCATAAGCGTGCTATTTTACAGCTCCACCCAAGACATGAACTAGAATGTTGAAGCCAAGCCAGAGCCAGGTAGAGTGTTGCAGGCAGCCTACTACCAAGGACCTCTCCATAATTGTGATGTTCAGCATTTTCCCTAACTTGATGTGTCTGAGAGACCTTGCGCCCACCCATTTACATCATCACAGTGGCTCACATAGCATCGTAGAGACTCAGGGAGGGGCAGGCCTCCCGAGAAGCAAGCTGAACTAGGAGAAAGGCCTTTCTCCATGTGCTGTTGTTAATTCCAAAGAGAACAGATCCTCATCCTGCACACTGAGTGAGAATTCCTGATCCAGAAAAAAATACAAAAAAGAACTGACACCCTTTGTGAATGTTTTCTTCATGTGCATGGGTAGTTCTGGGTAAGTAAATAAGCAATGTATGTAAACTATCCAGCATGTTTGATAGATAGTCAATAAAAGATTGCCTTAAAGAACGCATTCAGAATCTCGCTAGAAGAGAAATGCTGACTCACAGTTCCTCCATCTTGTTCACAGAGCACCACAACAAAAATCTTTGTCATGCTCTTCTCTGCCCTGCAGACACATTGTAATCATCAATTAATTAATAGATCTCATCCAAAAAGGCCATATTTCCTGGCTCCTAATTCTAACTACATAGCATAGTTCCCCAATGGGACTATTGTGGCTAACACTGTACCATATTATCCACAGCCCCCATCATTGTCCTTCCAGCTGCTCCTTTACCTAATCCTGTAATCTTTACAGCACCAGTAATAGAATCCAGGCAAGGTAGCCAAGGATGCTCTTAAAACTACGCAGTTCCCACATTTTTACAGCTAAAGGACAGATTGTGATACTCCATTCTGCTCACACCCACATCTCTGACATGATCCCCAAGCCCCCCCCCCCCTTCTGCCTCTCCCATATTGTGTCACTGTGACTCATGATGCTGCGTACCACATATCAAAGCTTCCAGTTGCCACAGATCCAGGCAAAGTGGAGGAGGAGGGAATCTGAAATCCGAGAAATCTGTGAGTGTGCAACACCAAAAGACATTTTATCCTGGGTTTCTCTAGTACTGTGTGGGTAATAATCCATGTATTATTATAGAAACAGCAAATATGTACATGGATGCTTTATATTTTATAAAATTCTACAGTGAATAAATTTCTCTTTGATCCTCAAAATAGTTCAGTGGCCTCATTTGTGGAAAAGCATTGTTAAAAAATTTAGAAAGAAATTGTCTTTACCAAGCTAAACTATACATACACATACACAAAAATAATCCCTGTCACACAATCCAGTTCAATAAGACAAAAATGTTGAATATCATCTACTTTGGCATTAAACTATCTTTTAAGCAGGATAATATTAGCTTTATTTTAGAAATAAGCATAATTCTCTAAAAGGTTAATTTTCTCAATGTTCATATTACAAATAACAGAGACGACCCACAAAGCCTGGGTTATTTGATTCTAAACCTTCTAATTCTTACCTTCTCAGCCCTGGGAAGGCCATTCAGCTGCCTTCAGCAAAATGGCCGCCATCCTCCCTTTGGAGAAATGGGCAGTGGCTAACTGACGCCATCTTCCTAAATACGCAGAATCCTAACAAATTCTCAAAAAAATATTTTTTTTAAAAAAATATCACCTTCCCTCCCAAGCAGTGAAGTTTCTAAATCGTTCTAGAAAAGCTTTCTCTTTCTTCTTACAGGTAGGAAGCCGCAGAGAGCCGCATGCACCCCTGCCAGCTGAAGCAGCCAGCTCCAACCCCACCCTCCATCTTGCCGCAGTACATGACTCATCATCGTCATCAAACCATCAGGCCTGCCCACTGTCTCGCTGCATTAGAAATGCCGCAGTCTGCGGAAATGTCATTGTTTTCATCCTTCATGTCTCAGCCCCATCTTTTCCACGGCAATTCCCCAAAACACAACAGGAACACGCGCACATGACAGAAATTCAGACAACGCAGTCCAATTTCTACATAAAGCCACAAGCCCTGAGGAGAAGCCCGGCCAGAGATGAGAAATGACGCACTTTGCTGAAGCCGCCACTTCCCCAACCACCTTGCTAAAAAATAATTAGGAAGTAAACACTCAGACTCAATTCTAATCAACTCCCTCATTCACACCTTGGCTTACCTATTATAATTAGCTTTCTTCCAAATCGCTCACTCCCTCCTAATTTAAACGGCTATCACAGTTAAAGGGGTGAAAAGGCTGTCATTTGTGGAGTGAGACAATCAATCAAATAGCCTGAGGTGAGTACCATACAAAGAATGGCCCTAGGAGCTGGCCTGCAGAGCCAGGCATCATCACTGCACCACAAACCACCCAGTCTCAGCTCCAGCCTGCCAGATGACGTCAGCGTTCAGTCTGCCTCCCAGATGCCTCAATTTAGAGCCCCAAACCCTTTTTTATATGTCTTTATATATTAAATATATAAAGAAATTCTTCAGGTTGTGCTAACCTCTTCTGAGCCCCTCCCTGTATCAACCCTAATTCCTATATTTTCCTCTCTCCTTATCTGGTCTCTTTTCTTTTGCTCAGATTATTTTCAATATCTATAAATACCTGGATCCTTGTCTGGGCTTGAGTCAGCATAGTCTTCAGCCATCTTCCTGGCTTTACCAACCTCAGGCTCCAGCTCTACGCAATTACCTTAAACTGGCTCAAATGGATTTTAACTGGACAGAAATTACTTTTTTTTCTTTGTCATAAAATATCTAAAGTGATCAAGATCAATTTCTGTCCATTTTCAACCCACTTGGTCCAGTTTATAGCACTGACGCAGTAGCAAGGCACTGAGGGGCTCAGGATGCATCAGGAATGAGATGAAGCTGCGTCAATTCTGCTCAGAAGACCAGTGGGGGACAAAAAGGACCTGATGCTGAGGACCATACCATTAGTAATGGTGACGCTGGAGGGGGAATCAGAAGAACCTAATAGCCCTTGAGATAGGATCAAACCACTGTGGACCCCGGGGGAGGGGCTTAAAGCCTGATGCTCAATGACGCAGTATCTAATCATTCCTGTGAGAAAGGAGGGAAAAGATGCTGACGCTCAGCAGATAGGAACAAACCACTGCCATGTATAGGGAGCTGAGAAGGGATGCTTTAGTGCAAGACATCATCAAAGCACTCTTACAAACCAGATCACTAGAGGGAAGGGTAAGAGAACAGAGGGCATAATAATCTATGAGACAGGAGCAGGCCACTTTGGAGGTTTAGTTACAAGGATGATATTCTGAGAAATAGGACCAAACCACTTTGGAGGTTTAGTGACAAGGATGATGTTCTGAGAAATAGGACCAAACCACTGGGGGGATGGGGGACAGGGAAGAGTTGAAATCTCCTCAAGCAAATTTAATTCCCCCTAGTGACATAAAAGAAGATTCAATATTCTTAGAGATAGAGTCAAATAATCCTTTTTCATGATTTATAATGGGTCTGATATACATGTTCTCCTTTGCTCTCCACTCCACCCTGATGGTTGGATCAGACCATATTTCCACAAAAGCTTCTAGACAAATTCTGAGCTGCCCCTTGAGGGTTGCTAGGCAACAGTGCAGCAGCTGCCCAGCAAACCTTGCCCTTTTGACATTAACCCCTTAGTTTCTGAAAGGAAAATAAGAATGTACAAAAAATGAGGAGCAAGATGAGGCAATAATCAACAAATGCTAGTCAAGGGAGATTGGATCCCGAACAAAAAGCCGTTAAAATTTAAATGTAACTAGTAAGTGGGTGGGAAATGATGGCTACAAAGAAGTGGAAACATCCTTACACAGCAACCATCCTGTAGCCTTTAAAGAATCAGAACCAATCCCTGGTCAGACCTTTGAGCCTTCCTATGACATCCCTAACCAGTGCCTCTTGAACATCATTTATATCTTTCTTTAAGGTAGCTGTTGTAACTTCTTGGGAAACGTACCCGGTTTTCCTGTAACTCTGGTTATTCTTTTCATTCAATCCAAAGAGCCCCAAGTTAACCCCATAGTCTGTGTTCTATCTTTTAGAGTGGTGGTTGCTAAAGACAAACTAGGATTCACAGGCCATATCCAATCAACCGTCTATTTTCATGCAGAACACAACCTAAGAATGTTTTTTGACATTTTAGCTTTTTTTTTTAAAAAAAAAAAAAAAGCAAAGAAAGGTGGCAGGCTCCTTCATTTATACACATGTAGGAATACTTCTCTGTCACCAAGGTAGAGTTAAATAAGCACATAGAAACCAGGAGAGTTCTCAAAACCATAACATGCAGTGTCTGGCTTTTTAGACAATAAGTGTGCTAAATCTCAGGAGTCTCCCATTTTTGTTGGGAAAAATAACTGGCCCTATAGTTTGATGGTCTTTCACTTAAAAGACCTCAGGTACTGTGGAGACTCTATCAGCCCTTCCTCCACACCCACCTTACTAGACTAGAGAGCTGGGAAATAAATGAGGCCTGGCCTGAGATACAGTGACCATGCAACAATCTTTTTCTTTCTGGTACTGATGTTGCAAGGTCCTTAGCTCTCCATTGTGCCTGCCTTGGTGAGCTCAGGGCTAACTAACCTGGTCAGGAAGACAAAGCCCACAGTGATGTCTGCCAGACATCCAGTCCCATTTTCCATGGCCTCTGTTGATCCTGGAGCCAACCTTCAGGCTGGACTCAACAGATTCAGGACGAAAATAGGCGCTTGGCCGGGAAGGCTGGCTTTCCACAAAGTGCTCTTTCCCCCAATGGCCAAAGCAAACGCTGCAGGCTGGGGCTAACAGCCAGCCAGCCGCTCCCGACCTCTGCTGGCCAGCACAAAGGAGGCCCAGAGTCAACAGTGCACGCACAGGTCTTCTATTTCATTCCTCCTTAATTACTCCAACATCAGATTTCCCTTCAGTGAATTTGAAAAACCAAACAGAACTGAAGGCGGCTCTCGCCTCTAGGAAATCTCAGAGATCTACCAACCTCGGCTTCAAAGATTTACTCTCTTCTGCTTCTCAGTGTTACGCCCAAATCCGCAATCTCCGACAAGCTGACAAGGAAATCAAGAGTCCCGTATGTAAAAGCAAAGAGCCTTTATTTTAATCAAGTTTGCAAACTCGATCTCCCCACATGTCCAACCGGAGAGCCCAGAGCTCAGTTAGAATAGGGTTTAAACTGATTGTTCCTGTTTCTTAGAAGAAGGAAGGATGCATGCAGGAATGCACTAACAGCACCCCATATTTTGGCTGGCTCACGTGCCAAATGGGGAATCAAAACAGCCAAACCAATCATTCTTCCTGAATTAGGTAGCCACTCTCTCCTCACTGTGAGGAGGACTTGGGTGAGAGTCAGGATTTGGATACTGGGTAAGGAGGGCATGGAGAAAGGAAGGGGGAAAAGCAAAGGAAAAGGATAGAAAAGCCTAAACGATACTAAAGGCAAGCACTCTGTCCCTGAAATACATCTCTAGTCCTCTTTTTACTTTTTGTTTTAAAGCAGGATCTAAGTTGCCCAGGGTGGTCTGAACTCAGCCTGTAGCCTAGACAAGACTTGAATAATAATGTGTATTATTTAATATATAAGTTGAATACAATTTATAATAAATATAAATGTGAAACTTCCATCTCAGCCTCCCAAGTATATGGAATTTCAGGCACTGCAAAAGAAAGTACATCCATCTAGCACATGAAATCTCTTTTAAAGCAATAACATGTGATCAATGAGCGACAGTGGTGTGGGGGGAGTAAACCTAGAAAATTTGTCCCCAGTGATGTTTTATTACTGAACTGGTGAACAACATACCCCAGAATGACATAAACAACTCACAAGATTATTGTAAGATATTTTAAATTTTTGAGGGAAATATACAGCTCATAAACTAGTACCATTGCCATTTTTACACTTAATTGCTCAATAAGTACAAATGCAACATAGTTCTCTTCACTTAGGGATGCCATAAAGAAAATTACTGAGTCGGTGAGGGCACCATGAACCAAAAATACCGGGCACTTTTATATATGCACTGCATGTACTATTTCATGTCATCTCCAGCCATTGTGAGGTAAGTCTTAATATTGTTTCTGTTTCTTAAAGAAACGAAGGCTCCAAAAGATAAAATCATTTTCCCAGGATACTCAGGCAATTAACAACATGATGAGAGACCAGTTGTAGGAAACTCCAGATATTGTTTTCTTGACCTGTTCTGCATAATTAGTTCTGTGCATATTGAAGTTGTAGGCTCAGAAGAATGTCTTAAGATATTAGTTCTATTCTAGAAGTACAGAAGCATCTTATTTCCAGATTAACACTGCTTAAAAATAAATACTAAGCAGAAGGAAAAATTCAGATACCCTTCAAAGTATTTCAATTCAATTATTCAAATATTCAATTGCTTTTGAACAAATTTTGGGGGAATCTCCATTGTTTATATAATCTGACCTTACATTTTGTTTTATTAGCATATATTCATTGTATCATGATGGATTTAGTATATAAAGTACCCTGATTATAACTATTTCCCCATACCCTCTCTTTTGTCCTCCCTCCTGCAATCTGTCTCTTGCTCTCCTTCTCATCTTCCTCTTGCCAGCAGTCTCCCTTATGCTTTTACATTATACATATGGTCCTGTGTAGCTACCCAAATTATAGGATCTATGAATGACAGAAAACATGCAAAATTTGCCTGGCTCATTTCACTTAATATGATCATCACAAATATGGTCCATTTCCATCAAACAAAATAATTTTATTCTTCATAGCCAAATAAAGCTCTGTCATCCACATGTACCATATTCTCTTTGTCCATTCATCTGTCAACAGACCCTGAGCTGATCCTGTAACTTGGCTGTTGTGAATAGTGCCTCAAGACCATGGATGGCAAGTATCTTTGTGATATGCTGACACAGTGTCTTCTGAGTATATAGCCAGTAGTGATACAGATGTTACTCTAAATTCTAATTATCTTGCAGCATTTAAATTTACTATAGTGCAAGAAGCCATTATCTTTTAACTGATGGAATATAAAGTAGCTCTAGTTACCATTGCTCTCCCCCAAAGTAAGGACAAAACCAAACAACACAGGACAGGAGAGTAGAATCAAAAGAACCACAAAGGGAAGGAGCCAATGTCAAAGCTGAACCAGTGTGTAGCCTATCCAACATCTGGGCTTTCCTGTCATGTAAATAAAAACTCGACAGCATTTTTTTTGTCCTTTTCAGTTGGGTTCGCCATAATTTGCAATCAAAACATCCTTTGTGGGAGTTACTTTTCTAAACCACTGAACACAATGCTCAGTATGCCCATGCATATCTAAGAATCCAGTTTCAGTGCCAGCTATCTGCAGAAGACTGATCTGTACTGCAAAACATAATTTATTGTTCAATGCAATGTGTACACATAAGCCATTATATATAACTTTACTCTATAAAACATCGCAGCAAATTTATGGTTATTTATAGTTACCTCTTTAGCTATGCTTTCTCCCACTGTGCAGTAAATCTGTAGGGTCTTACAAAGTATCAGAAAATCTTCCAAAAACTGAAGTCAAGTTTTAACCTTTCAGTTCCCCTGCCACTGGTGGGTCAAATGATGCCCAGCAAGTCCTATTCCTGCTAAAATTTCTGGTAGCTCAAAGACTTGACCTTTCAGTTCTAGGCACATGCATAATAACTATGGATAAAAAAAGTTCAGTCAGCCAGGCCAGCATCCAATGCTCTATACCAGACCTGACACAGAAATCCAGTGAAGAAATTGTTGGCATGCGTCATGGGTCAGTGAACCCAGCACACAGATGGTAAGAGTGTCATGATGACTACCACAAATGTGGTTAACTAATTACAATCAGAGCACCACAAAGACATTTTCAGAGATGGGCAGTAGTGGCACACATCTTTAATTCCAGCACTCAGGTGGCAGAGGCAGGCAGATCTCTGTAAGTTCAAGGCCAGCCTTGTCTACAGATCAGGTTCCAGGACAGTCAGGGCTACACAGAGAAATGATGCCTCAGGAGAAAGATAAAAGACATTTCCAGCAAGGCCCCGAAAATATACCCATCCAATTCTCTCTTCTGTCCTAGCTCCAAGAATGTAATTGTATAGCTGGGCGGTGGTGGTGCACGCCTTTAATCCCAGCACTCGGGAGGCAGAGGCAGGCAGATCTCTGAGTTCGAGGCCAGCCTGGTCTACAAGAGCTAGCTCCAGGACAGGCTCTAGAAACTACAGGGAAACCCTGTCTCGAAAAACCAAAAAAAAAAAAAAAAAAAAAAAGAATGTAATTGTATTATAGAAATCAAACTGTTGTGATAGCTGAAAGCTTGAGCCATTTTCACACTCTGATGCCTCTCTGGCCTAGTAACTCCATCTTTCTAAGCACCCACATGGCTATACATTCTTCTGCTACCACTTATTTTATTGACTTGTGACTATCTGTGGATGTCTGTCTTTATCAGTAAACTTTGAGTTTCTTAAGAACAGCGATTGTGTCTTCTCATCCTCTGTACCCCATTGCCCTAGCAGAAAAGTTCAAATAGAACAATCACCCAGAAAGTGCTTTTTCATTTTTATACTGGGTTATATATTTCTATTTTCATTTTCCATGTTTTGTAAACCATTATTAGCTTAATAAGAACTTAAGAAAGAATTTAAGTCTGTCACAATATAGTGTTCAAATACAGAACTAAGGTAAAGTTACACTTTTCAAAATATAGAATTCTCTTTAGGTGAAAATTTGTTTATTAATATTGTGTAACAGTCTTGTCAATATTTTTGGTTTTTTGTGTTTACATGTTTGTGTGCATGTCTGTGTATGTGTATGTATGCACAGGTATGTGGAGACCAAAGGTCAAGGCTAGGGGTTCTTCCTCAATTACTCTCCACCTTGGTTTTTGGGATGGATCTCCCAGATTCTGCTAATCTCTCTGGTGTGTAAGCCCCAGGGACCCATCCTTCTGTCTCTGCCTCCCCAGTTGGGATCATAGTGATGCACCACCATGCCCTGACTTTTATATGGACCCTGGGGATCCTAATTCTGGGCCTCATGCTTGTGCCTAAGTATTTTACTGACTGATCCATGGCCTCAGCTCGTAGTGTATTTACTGAGCACTCTCCTCAGCTGCCAATGCTTTTATTTCAAAGAAAAGACTGCATAAATTTTCATGGAAACTAGATACTGATGTAGTGATATTTTGTTTATGTTTTAACAACTAAAGCTTGCCTGAAGATCATAGTACAGAGCTAAGCTATCAGAGGCCAAGGAGAGGTGGCACACACCTTGAATCTCAGGACTCAGGAAACAGAGGCAAACGGATCTCTGTTAGTTCAAGACTATCCTGGGCTACACGAGACTGAATCTGTCTAAAAAAGAAACAGAGCTCACACAAGTGATTCCAGCACTAAAGATCACATGTGTTGAATCCCAGAACTAGGGAGGCACAGACAAGAGTGATATAGCTGGGTGGAGAGAGGAATATAAGGCAGGAAGAGACAGGATCTCAGTGCAGTCTGAGGATCGGTGAAGACAGTTGCAGTCTGGGAATTACCCCTTCAGTCTGAGGACGAAGTCTAAGGAGGCAGTCTGAGGACAGGATTGCCCCTTCAATCTGAACTTTGGTAGAGCTAGCTGCTCTGCTTCTCTGACCTCTCAGCTTTCATCCCCTAATATCTGACTCCAGATTTTTATTAAGAACAATTAGAATTTATGCTATACACTGACTCTAATGGAAAACATTTTCAGGGTTCATATTTTAAATTTTAACAGAATCTACCAGACATATTTATTCGGTATAGTGCAACGTTTATTTTATCTTTAAACCAGGCTGAGAGAATGATGTTTGAGATGAATATTTGCTGACGATATCAATGTGTTTGTTCTGCAGTTGCAAAATTAAAAACAACCTTGAGAACCAGTTGTTCTCAAAATATAACTCTGAGGTCACTGGAATCCTTTTAGAAAAGTTACGAGTTTACCCTACTTTGATAAGAATGCTGCATTGTTGTCTTTTTTGCTAAGCCAAGCATACACTGATGTGTCAGAGGCAGTGGTGGTGAAACCATGGGGCCTTACCATGAGTCCAGGTGGAGAACCAAAATGTGTTAGTAACCACTTAGGGAATGTTTCATCTTGTAATGTTTGAGTTAGTGTATGATGTAACTGAAGTGATTTTTAAAAATCATAACTGTTTCAGCCTTGGCCTAGATGGGGGTTTCTTCAGAGCACTGTAGAGTGCCATTGTACACCCAGATGCCCCCACCCAGCTGGGTGGGTTGCTGTTGTTGTTGCTATGTGCCTATTCTCTTCTCTCCCCATTAGAAAGTCCAGGATTTTATCCTTCAGTGCTCCTCCTTCAGCAGTGTTCAAGGTTGGCGAATGGCAGTAGGGACAGTACAGAATTGCAGGCACCAATATTCCCAGAACCTGCACTAAAACGCATTCTTGCAGACGAGAGACCTTTCTCATTCAGCCACACTTTCGTTGATGTTAACGCCAATTTCTGTTTCCAGAGCTTCTGCGGGCTGAACAGTGAGAGACGTCATCTAGGAACATACGTGATGATGGGAAGAAAGTCACCTCTGAATGCCAAACTAAAGCCTGGCCAAATTCAACTAGTCACTGCATTTCATATATGCCCTGTGACCTTTCCACCTTCACATCTTTACTCTTCCTCATCTCGAGGTCATAAATGGCTTCTTTCCATTTCTTCTCAGTGGCAAATGCTAATTGACTTTCAAACATAGTCTCCTAGCTCAAATTCTGCCCATACAGCAGCCTCCCCTAGGTGTTGTTTCCTTCTCTTTTGTGCTCCCGCAAAGAACCTGTTCTGGCTCTTCTTATATTTCCATCATCTGCCTCCGTTAACATTTCTGCTTTACCCTCTCCTCCCACACACTCATCTCTTGCCTCTAATACCACAGCTGCATATAAAGTAGCCTCCCTGCCAGCAGTCTTTCTTTCTATCCTACAGGGTTCAATATGCTAGTGCCAAAGGCAGCTTTCTAAAATGCAGAGCACTACTCTGATTTAAATCTTCTCTTTGTATTCACAACCCCAGAGAACCTAGACAACAATGAGGACCCTGAGAGAGACATACATGGATCTAATCTACATGCGAAGTAGAAAAAGACAAGAGCTCCTGAGTAAATTGGGAGCATGGGGACCTTGGGAGAGGGTTGAAGGGGAGGGGAGCAGAGGAAAATGTAGAGCTCAATAAAATCAATTTAAAAAAAAATTCTCATTGTACAAGACTGTAAACTCAGTAACATAATAAACCACAGTAACTCCGTGAACTCAACAGGTCAGAATCATGGGCTGGGAGACATGGAAGAGTAGTAAGTATGTTTAGAAATGTAGATTCCCAACAAGATTTGGTTTCCTGAAAGTCTGTAATTTTAAAAGGTTCAGAAATCTGCCAAGGATGGCAAGTGTGCTTCACCTCATGAATCAATTCAAATTGGCTGCAAGTAGCCATTTGGAGTACTGTGCTGTGCCATGTTGAGGATCTTAAGTCCTATCCAGTTGTAGTGGGAAAGAACATCATGTCTGATTAGCAATTATTGCCAAGGGTAGTGATCATGCCAGGCATTTACCATACCTTCTCTAGAGAAAGAACACCTTTGTGCATGGTGCCATTTGTCATTAAGAAGAACACCCCCTACTCACATTCCCAGTCCTGTAGTCCCTAGAAAACTCTGAATCATCCTCCAAGTTCAGTTCAATGTCTTCTAGTCTGGGAAGCTTTGGCTGGCTTTCCACATCGTTCCTCCTCCTCTGACCTCTCATAACTATTTGTTCGTAAGCAGAATGTACTACGCTTGCCATTTCAAATCCTTTTTTAATAAGGGTAATAGAAATAAACAAAATTTCTTTGAAACAGAGTGTTTCTGTAATCCAGGCGAGCCTTATTCTCATAATTCTGTCTCAGACTTGTAGGTACTCAAGTTACAGGTGTGTCCCACCATGCCTAGCCAATAAATTCATTAAGAAATAATAACTTAAACTGCAAATCCTTATGTATTACTGCCCTATTCAACACTGGTGTGCCAGAGTCAAACTGTTGTACTGTATTCACCTCTTATTTTATACTGAGGCCTCAGCCCAGGGCCTGGTGTTCTCAGAGCACTCAGCAAGCACAGACTAAACTGAAGGCAGATGCCATGTAAGGGTATCAGTGGAGGAGGAAACCAAGAAGCCTAAAACTACCTCAAAAGCATCTTTCCATGGAGAACTATGGACATAGAGGATCAGGTCTATGGGTGCATGTGACCACTTCTAAATGAAGAAACATACCACAACAGCAACAATACAGCCTGAAGTAGATGCAAATATCTATTCTTTCCTCTGTAACAATTCTGCTTCAGTGTCAGTGGCCACACACTATTCTTAACCAACACTTCCTGTCTGCACTTCATAATTTGGAACCCATTTGTCTCAGGCATGTGAGTCTTGCCTCCACTGCCAGACTAATATATATATATATATATATATATATATATATATATATATATATATATGTATTTGTGTGTGTGTGTGAGCACGTGCATGCACACACATGCACATACATGCACATATACAAGTACTGAAGCACACTTGTGACAAAGAACAACTTTGTAGGAATGGGTCCTCTTCTTCCAGCATGTGACTTTCAGGGATGTAGGTCGTCGTGAGTTGTGGCAGGCACCTTTACCCTCTGTGTCATTTTGTCAGCCCCTAGGACACTCTTAAAAAACAAGAATCATCAACGAAATCATCAAAGTTCCCTAAGAACATAACTCATATCCAGGCCCCCAAAGATATACTCATTAATATATTAAAAATTGTGTTTATGTTTCCTAAGCATGTGCACACAAACACACACACACTCGCACATACATGCACATACACAAACATTCAGGCACATAGGCACACACACATTCTCATGCACATACGCACACAAAATTAAAAAGAGATCATAAATTTTAAGGAAAACAGAAGAGGTAGATGGGAGGGCTTGGGAGGAGGAAAGAGAAGGAGTAAATGATGGCATTATATTATAATCTTAGAAACTGAATGGAAGAATCAAAATGGTTTTTCTTATAGTATTAACAATTGAAGAAGTCAGGGAATACTTGCTTCAGTAATTATTGGCCCCGCAAATTAGAAAAGAAATCATTAAGGGAAACTGTATGGAAAAAACAAGTTCTTCCACATACTTATTTCTCTCCTCAGAGCTTACAGGTCCAGAGAGATAATTCCTTGGGTTTTGCCCTGTAGTTGAGAAATAATACTCATTTGTATGCCTAACATAGTATAGCAGGAAAAACTAGACTCACATGACTTGAATTCTTATTCTGACTACCCACAGCTTGCTGAAATGCCTCCTCCCCCAAATTCTTACTCTATTACATGAGAGAAATAGATAGAAGATCTCTAGGGGGGTCCTTTCTACCCCAAGTTCTATTATTAATTGCTCTAACTTCTTACATTCTAAATGGGGAAAGATGAACTAAAACCAAATAAACAAAGTTATATCATACCAGTGAGTACAATAGAAAAGAACAAATGCAATCAAGAAGGAAAGTAGGTCATATGGAATGTCACTTCAGTTGTGCAGGGTAATCAGGAAAGGCCTTCTTATAAAGTAATATTTGACTAAAGAAATGAAAGAAGTAAGAGACCCAGCAATGTATATGTCCTGAGGAGGATGACTCTAGGATGATGAAGAAAATGTAAGAAGTCATGTGAAACAGTATGCTAGAAGTGTTTGCAGAGACTGATGTCGCTGGAACAGAGTAACAGAAGCACAATAAAACAGGAGAGGGAGGAAGCAGGCAGTATAGAAGACCTTTGTAGGACATCATAAGACTGAATCTTATTCAGACTGAGTCTGAGAACTACTGCAACGTTTACTCATAGGAAGTAGTATGGCAAAAACTTGTCTCCTGGAATACAAGACTCCTTTCTTGAGGCTGGATTATAAAAGAGACAAGAAGGAATTGGAACAAGAAAACCAGTTAGAAGGCTATGTTAAAAGTATGATAGCTGGCTGGGCGTGGTGGCACATGCCTTTGATCCCAGCAATGGAGAGGCAGAGGCTGGCTGATCTCTGTAAACTTAAGGTAAGACTAGTCTACAAAGTGAGTTCCAGAACAGTAAGGGCTATGTAGAGAGACCCTGTCTCAAAAAAGCAAATTATTTTTAAAAGTGTGCTAGATGAAAGACAGACATCTATACATGAATCAATGAGATACTCAATGATGAAGTGACTGAATGTGAAACAGAGTTCAAATACTGTGATGGACCCAGTGTGGGAATGCTTCTGTCATAGACAGGCAATAACTCCAACTGTGTCTTAATGGATGAAGAGGAAAGATCTATAAAATGGGTCTGATATAAGGGTATTAGGATCCAGGAAGAAGAATGTTGTCCAGTTACAAAACAAGTTCATGGCTTATACCTAAGTGCCCTAATTCTCTGCCTTTCGCCCTTCAGGCTATAATTCATATGCCTTGTTTTCTTCTAAACACAGACATTCCCTTTTTTTGGTGGTCAGCTCTTACCCATATGGATCCCATATGTGCCCACAGCTCAAGGACATCATTTAGCCTTCCCCATCACTTTCCAAGGACTATTTCCATGCCAGGAAGCCTGGTCTGAACTAGCTAAGTTACTTTGTGTATCTTTGCTAAATGAAGCATATTTTGTCAGACTCAAAATAATCATGTTTTCCTTTATTTATTCCTTTTCTTTCATTTCATTATTATTTCTTGCTCCATCATGTCCACTACTGTGAATCTGAAACCCTATTTATGATTATAACTCTTACACGTATAAGCTATCTCTTGTCCCTGATTGATCCTCCTCTTTAGCACCAGCTAACATACTGTGATTCACTTATTTATCCTGGTTATCTCTCACACCCTCCAGTCACAAGGTAAGCACTACTCTGGCAAGTAACGGTGTTGTCTTTATTGCCCTGTCCTTGATATCTTCAACAGTGTTCTTCAAATATTAATCACCCAGTGTAGTTTTCGCAGATTTGTTGCTGCTGCCTGTTGTGCAGTCTCTACTTCCTGGCAGGACTGGGGGTGAGAAGACAGGGAGGGAATGGCACAGACTCTGGGAGATCCCAATATAGAAGCACTTTATTATAAACAGGTTAGGGGGTTTATGGGGTTAGGGAAATTAAGCTGCTGCAGGAACATTTTGGTTGGTCCTTTTGAAACTGGAAGTCACTGCTGGCATGTTGTGATTGGCTAGGAGCATGCATCATTAGTTACCATGCTTTTGATCTGCTGAAAGGTTGCCTTGGCCAATTTTGCTTATTCATTGTGAGTTTATATGCACTCGCTTGTGTTTGCGCTATTACCCTGCCTCATCTCACCCTTTTTATTTTTTTATTTTTATTGGGCAACCTAGTGGGAGTTATATATTTTCATAACCCCACCTTGGGGATCCCCCAGTATTTTGTGCTGTGCTCTGACAGACAGGCTCATACCCATCTTTGACTATCAGTTCTCAAAGGGTTGGGTCCCTGGAAGGTCCCAAGAAGTTGGAAGCTAGAGGAGACTTTTAGGAGAACTAGGTCTTTAAATTGCCTCCTGTATTTGCGTTAGCCAAGCACTGACCGCCTCCCTTGGAAGTTTTCATCCAGTGTGATTCATAGCCATTATCACCTGGATGGAGTGTTGTCTTGTTTACCTGCTGTTGTCAGGATCTTAGCTGTAGAAGACACTTAGGCAGAAATATTAGAGCCACTACTATCCTTCCCAGAAGACACTGTGAAACAAGTTTAAAGGGGTCTAGCAGGGATTTTATATGATCCCATACTTGGCCAAAGAATGTAGTATAAATTGTATATGATTAACAAACTTTTGATTCCATGGTCCCAATAAGCTATCTCTTAGTTGCTGTCTGGCCAAGGACATGTTAGAAACTCGATATGGAGCTAAGCAAAGGGATTGACTTGAAGATCACAATTGGCCCTTACCAAATTGTGAAATGTTTGTATTTTTTATTTAATAAATCAAATTTTTGTTGTAAATTTATAATGGCTGCATGAAAGTAGTGAGCATTAATTAACTGTTGTGTGTTGACAGCTACAGCTGATTGTTCTATGGCTATATTTAAGGCATTGTCCATGGCTCCGGTTTGAATAAGAGAGGCCATAGTGACTGCTCCTCCAGCTACTGCAAGCAAGATGGCTGCAGCTACTGCTGTAGTTATTCCAAAGTCCCTCTTTATTTTAGTGGGACTCATAAGCTCTACCATGTGATAATGGGTAACATTGGTGACAAGTACCCAGAAGAATGTGGGAATACATACCAGGACTACACAGGAGGCTTCTTTAGGATTCCAGCAGGCACCCAGCATGCAGAGGCTTGTTGTACTAGCATTTATTAGTAAAATGGAGAAGGGGAGTGTGGCACAGATGGGCATGCCTTTGAAAGTAAAATTTGTTTTTGGTGTTATTTGGACAGACTCCTCAAATGACTTATTGCCCTTAAAGGTTCCATTATGATAATTGCCTCCTCATAAGAATAGGAGGGTTCTAAAGTCTATACAAGCATGATTTCCACAGAGGGGCTAATTGTTAAATGTGGGCCTATTGAACCGAGCGGGATTTCTATAGGAAAATTTGTTAGGACTTACTGAATCATTAGCCCAGGGTGCTCTCATCCAAATGAATAAATTCATTTCCCCTAACAAATGGCCAGATATGGGAAATACAGTGATCCCAGAATATGAGCAGTTCAATTTTTGTAGGGTAGTAGCATTAGCATTGTGAGGAGTCATCTGGGATGTTTTCCCGGTCTGTAACTGGCTGAATATCTCTACTCAGCATCCATATTGGTTTGGTTTGGTTCTGTGGAAACACACAAGCATAACTTCACCCTCTTCTTAATGGGGTATGGGTGGTTGCCAGACATTAGTTAGGGTGTCCCTCCATTTTACTAGTGGGAGTGGAGTTTCCCTGGGGAGGAAAGCCCAGTGTTTATAAGCAGGGCTAAGGCCCTCCTCATCAAAGGCCAAGAATTCTTTTTTTTTTTCCAATACAGAATCTCTTTATCGTAAACAGGTTGGGGGTTTTATGAGGTTAGGGAAATTAAGCTGCCTCCGGGATGTTTCTGGTTGGTCCTTTTGAAACTGGCGCTCACTGCTGGCATGTTGCAGTTGGATAGGAGTGCACATCATTAGTTACCATGCTTTTGGTCTGCTGACAGATTGTCTTAGCCAATTTTGCTTACTCATTGTGAGTTTGTATACACTTGCTTGTGCTTGCACTATTGTGCTGTCTCAACCCAGTAAACGTTACAAAGAAACTGAGTGGTGATAATACTATTGAGAACACAAGTTCCCATTTTGTTCTGCCATTTGCAGCATGTAGCCTCGAATTCATGGTCCAAATCAGCAACAGGCAAAAGAAATGAGAAAGTGATAAAGCACACCCCCCAAATTATATATAGTTCTTATACTTGGAAAAATTTAGTAGAACCATCACGTCTAGCTGCCAGAGAGGTTTGGAGATAATCTAGAGCTATACAGCTTTGTATCTAGTTTAAATATTCTTTAGTACAGAAGAGGATATGTAATATTGAATAATCAATAAGCTATAGTTCACAAAACAAATAACATTAATATTTGTAACAATTTTATAAGCCTAATTATTCTGTAACCTGATGTGGGATTCCCCCTCTGTAAAGGTGGTGGGGTTAAGGAGAAGCCATGTAGTCCTGCTGGAGACAAGACACCTGAATTTTAGCTGGTAAGCCACAGCCTCGTGGCCATACACAGATTAATGGAGATGGGTTAAATTAATATGTATGGGTTAGCCAATAAGAAGCTGGAGCTAATGGGCCAAGTTGTGTTTTAATTAGTACAGTTTCTGTGTGATTACTTCAGGGCTGAGCAGCTGGGAACCAACAAACAGCCTCCTCTAATAGTCACCTAACCCCTAATATATCCATAGATGTCAGAGATAGCCTCTCTCTTCAGAAAAAATTCATAAGTTTAGTTACATTGTATTCTGCTATTTCTATCCCAGTTTTAGTTATTGAGAAATCTGTGAGTTGCCATACTTTATTACCTTGCCCAAGTAACACAGCATCTTTAAAAGCCTAATTTTTGCCTATTCAATAGTGAAGATCTAAGTGTCATATTCAGTAGGAGATCATAGCCTATAAACTGTAGTGTGGCATATAACCTAGAAGCATTATTAAAACAACAGTGAACCTCACACTAGGCATGATGTCAGAGAGACACCCTTAAATTATTCTTTGCAGCTGTTCCCAAAATAGAGTTTGGGTTTGCTATTTTTGTACACCAACTTTCCTCTTTAATGGCCTTAGTTACAAGTATCCATCCCAGCTAGCAAAGAAAAAAAGTATCCTACTCTGAGACCTCTAGTTGCTCCAGAAATAATTCAAAAATTGACAAATGGAACCTCCTGAAAAACTTCTGCACAGTACAGTAAACAATTAAATGAAGAGACAATCTACAGAATGGGAGAAAGTCTTTACTAGTTACCCATCCAATAGGAGTCATATCTAGAACATTGTGATGGCTATTCTTGGTTGACAACTTGACTGTATCTGTAATTAACTAAAACCCAAGTGGCTGGAAACACCTGTGAGGGATTTTTTTCCAAACTAAATCATTTGAAGTATTAAGACCCACTTTTAACACATCTTTTGAGGTGAGAAGATCCACCTTTAATCTGGGCTACATCTTCTTCTGGTAGTCTCGATAAAGAATATGAAAGAAGGAAGCACTCTCTTTGCTGGCTTATCCTCATTCTCACTAGAAATCTTCACTGACATTAGAGCCTACTTCTTCAGGATTCCAGCATATACTGAAGCCAAGCTGAGACATTTAGCCTCATGAACTGAACAATTACTAGATTCTTAGGTTTTCCATTGGTAGACAGTTGTTGGACTAGCTGGACCACAGCCTGTAAGCCATTCTAATAGTGTGTGTAGTGTGTGTGTGTGTGTGTGTGTGTGTGTGCTCATCCTATCAGTTCCATTCCTTTAGAGAACTCTAGCTAATATAAGTATACAAAGAAATAAAAAAATCAACAAGAAATCAAAGAAACCAGTCAATAATGAGCTAATAAAATACCAGAGTGCCCTCAAGAGATGAAATACAGCTAGCCCATAAAAACATGAAAACGTTCAACCTCACTAGCCATTAGAAAATGAAAATTAAAACAATATTGAAGTTTAATCTCACCCAAGGAAGAATAGCAATCATTAAGAAAATAAGAAATGTTGACAAGATGTGTATGTAAAGGAACATTTATACACTGCTGGTGGGAATATAAACTAGTCAAGCCACTATGGAAATCAGTATAGGAGAAAATGTAGTAGATACACAATGGAATTTTTCAGACATAAAAAGAATAATGTTGTGGTGCTTACAGGAAAATGGATGCAACTGGAAATAATCATATTGAGCAAATTAAGCCAGTCTCAAAACAAAAAAATATTGTGTTTTCTCTAATTTGTGAGATATATATTTATATATATATATATATAATTTATTTTATTGAGCTATTTATGCTTCTCTGCTCCCCTCCCTGCTGGTTCTTATATTTTTATAGATCACATATGTCTTTATGGCACAGAAGTGGGAGCAAAGCTGTCTAGAGGATCAAAGAGGTCTAATGGGAAAGGGGAACATGAAAAAAGATGAACGTAGAGAGAATTGGGGAATATGCCAACAGTGTATACTGGTGTGTACATGTCCTTATGTAACACAATACTATGTACAATAAATACAATGAAAATGTTTTCAAATTACTCTATTCTGGAAACCTCAAGTTTCTAAAAACCTATCAATACTGTCATTTATGACACCATTTTGAAAACGGTGCACAAAATCTATTCTTGTGTATCTTATTATGTGGTGAATAAAAGTTCTATTTTCAAGTATCTAGTGTATGAGTCAATGCAATACAACAGGTCTATTTTGCAGTTATATAAGCTTAGGTTCAAATCCCAGCCCCACCATTAAGAGGTTGTATGGTCTTGGCAAAGTGACTTCACATCTCAGGTCTTCTGTTTCCAAATCCATAAAGACAATATATTTTCTACTGGCATGTAGTTGATATGTAAGATAAAACTAATGAATGAATAAATAAATGAATGCATTTGGAAGTAGATTTCTAGGCAACATACCTGACACACAGTGGATGCCAGGGTCTTTCCTCCAAGATTAAAGTTTTATGCCAAATGTCATGGCACATGTTTCAATCCCAACACTTGGGAAGCAGAATCTGAAGCAAGCATCATGAGTTAGAGCCTAGTATTAGTCAGTCTGAGCTGCATAATATATATATATATGCATAATATAGATGTACATATAATATATGCCTATATCATATAATATATTGTGCACGTATATATGCCATTGCATAATACATTGCTTAGTTGTATATATATGTATATATATATATACATATATATATATATATATACTAGATATAGATCCTGTAAAGAATGATACCCCAAACATTTACTCAAATGGTGTCATGAAAGCTATTAATATGACTATACTTGTATTTAAACATGTTACTTCCAAGAAGCAAGATCATTGGATTGCAAGTTGAATGACCCAGGACACATCATTTATTCTTTCAGTCAGTAATCCATCTGTCCATCCATCCATTCATTCATTCGACGAATTAAAAAAATATCTGTAAACCATCCATTATGTGCCAAGCTATTTTTACTTCTTTGTATTAGGTGTTGGCTTGGTTGTTGATCTTAAGAAACTAGGACTCTCATGGAAAAGACAAATGAATGATTGTAACATGGGTAGTAACAGCTATAGTAACAATCAAGAATAGGTTTCATGGAAATTCATAAAAATGGAACCTAACCCAATCTAGAAGAGGAGAGAGGTCAGGGGAACATTCCCCCAAGGGGCACTGCTAGAGCTTGAAGAAGTAGGACTTGGCAAAGTGGAGTACAGAATGGAGTACAATAGCCAAAGGAAAGAGCATGTGCACAGCCTTGAGTCAGAAACAATAAAATAATCTCCAAAGACGAGACACTTTAGTTATTGAAGATGGCAAAATGCAAGGAAAGAGGGGGAAGAGACATGCTAGAGAGCTAAGCTGGACAGAGCATATGGAGCTGTGGACATCAGGTTTAAGAGCTTGCTGTTGAGCCTAAGGGGCAATTGGGAATTTTAAACAGGAGAATCCCACAATTGGATCTACCACTTAGACTCCAGAATAAAAGATGCACTGGAATTCTGGGGGTGCCCTGAGAATGATGATGGAGGGGAGTTTACTGAGAATGAGGAAAGTATGAGAATGAGAATCATCCATACGAGACAACTAGCAAGCAGGAGAGAGGAAAGAAGCATGCTACCCAGGTTTTTTCTCTACGGTCAGCTAACACTATCATCTAATACTTAGAGGTACTTGCCCATCATTTTGCTTAGTTGGTCCTTGGTTTTGGAGTGTCAGATGGCTACAATAACTTCTGTTATGCTTCCTACAGTGCTAGGAAGTGAACGAATGGCTCTGAATACTCTTTCCAAGGGGTTATGGAACAAGGATCCCCTGTGGGTTTAGGGTTTCCAAGGAAGTTTAGTAAGATGGATACAAGTCCAGGGCACAAGTGTGTGAGACAAGAAATTTGCCCTTGATACTCTGTTTCCTGCCACCCAGATAGCATTTCTAATTTCAGTATCTTGTTTCCCTGCATCTATCAGACAACTTTACTTCCAGTTGGTTGTTAACATCTTCAGGATCAGATTTTAGAGCGTCTTCACTTTCATATCAAGTTATCCTGTTTTTGCTGTGATTTCCCCTTGCCAGAAGGCCATGTAAATCCCACACAACAACAGAAAAGAAGAGAAGAGCTACTGAATCTGCAGAGATGGTGTGGTGGCCCCCATAGGCTCATTTTCGAATGCTTGGGTTTGGCTTTTGTTGAGGTTGTTTGTTTTTTTAATGCTTTGAGATTTCAAAAGCCCATGCCAGACCCAGTCTTTCTTGCTGTCGGCTTCTGACAAGCAGATTAGGGTGTAAGTGCTTCAGCTCCAGCATCATGCCTGCCTGGCTGCCTGCCTGCTGCCTGCTCCCCCATGCTCAGCAACTGGAAAGCAAGCCCCCAATTAAATGCTTTCTTGTATGGGTTGACGTGGTCATAGTGTCTCTTTATATCAGTAGAAAAGTAACTAAGACAGATGGTATTATATTTCTAGCATCCCTTAATTTCTGTTAGCGCATTCATCAAGTGCCTTTTCTTGTTCTTACTTCACAGATGTGAACAACAGGTACCAGGAACTCCACTGCAAATGGAAGAAGACACAAGGAAGTAAAGACTGACTTGCCAATGTGCACAGTGCAAGTTAGTGGCAGCTTCATAAATAAACCCAGGTCTTCTGTCTCCACCCCCTGCTCACCAGCTAGAATCTCTGTCTAATGGAACATGATTCTTTATCAGAAGATGACCTCTTCCTGTTGGAATCTGGTCAATAAAAGAAATGCCACCAGCATCAAGCAAGGATCCCCTGAGCAGCAGCTGGTTCCATGAATTCTTTTTCCCCAACCCCCACCCCAACCCCAGAGGCTCAGTTCTATCCCTGAAAAATGCAAGCATCAGCCAGGCTCTGGGGGTGCAGTACAGAATCTGGTCCCCTCCTCCTTTTCCCCTCTAGATCCCTGGAGCTTGAGCCTTGGAAAAGCCACACATTTCAGGGAGGAGGCCTCCCCATGACAGCTGCAAGCAGGTTATTCCAGAGAACGTTGAGATGGCAGGAATATTTTCCAGTTGAAATCAACCCAATTCCCTTTGTGTTTGAGTCTCGGGAACATTCATGATGAAAATCTAGACAGCATGACATTGTATGAACTCTGAAAGCCGGGCTGATGCTACTCTGGCTGGTGTTGCCTTTGGCTCACTGAAGACCTAGTCAGAGCCTTGGAAAGGATTGGCCAAAGCAGCTTCTGCCAAAGACCCCGTGCCATCCAGAATTGAAAGGCTGCTGAGTGGAGTGCTGACCCGGTCTTGGAGAGAATGGTTGGCTTTTTATACGTTTGTCCAAGGAAGTTCTGGGGCTGTGAGTATCACCACTTGGGGTAACACAAGAGGAAGTGATTGGCTGCATCTTTGAAAAGGATGACCAAAAGGAAACCTGAGACACTGCAGATAATGGTGATTCATTGTCTCCCAGAGTGCACTGGTATCAAACATGGCCAAGAGATTTCCCACCAAGATTAGGGATGGGGGCAACACCGTATTAAAAGAAGGACTCTGGGCTCAAAGTGAAACCTCGTCTCTTAATTTTCATCTTCCATACTCCAGCCTAGGCCCTCTCTGAAATATGAGATTTTCAGTTTGCTAATAAAAATGGCCATCCCTGGGGATGGAGAGTTGGAGACGGTCAATGGTGAAAAGCACATCAGTTCCCAGCTCCCACATGGGTGGAGGGCGTAGCTCATAGCTGCCTGGAACTCTAGCTTCTGGGAATCTGACACCGTCTTCTAGCCTCTGCAAGGACCTGCACTTATGCACGCACACATACAGTTAAAATACTTCTTTAAAAAAGTAAACGATCAAGCTTGCTCCAGCTGCACAAGTGGAAGCATGGGCACTAGATGAACTAGGCCGTGCCACTTACTGAAAACCTCCTTCCCTACACTGCTCTTTAGTTTCATCACATTCATCTACAGGGATAATAAACCCTGTCTGCCTCATAAAGTGTATTAGTGACTTTTTGATTGTTGTGATAAGCACCGTAACTATAAGCCACAGGGTTAAGAGTCTGCCACCATCCCTGCAGGAAAGTGTTACAAAGAGTCCCACGTATGATGGCAGGAACAGCTGACAGTTCACATCTCTAATCACAAGCAGCAAGCAGGGAGAATGCACTGAAAATGGCACATGGCTTTTGAAACCCCCTAGTCCAGCCACAGTGACATACTTCCTCTCAAGAGGCCACGCCTCCTAAACCTACTCAAGCAGTGTCTTTAACTGTGGACCAAGTATTCAGATGCCTGAGAATATGGCAGACATATCATTGAACGCTTTGTGAGAAACAAATGAGATGATGGGTACAAGGGATCTTTGAAAGTTGTAAACAATAAGGTCCTTACTTGTAGCTTGACTCTTAGGAGCAAGCTAAGTGGTACGACTGACATAGGGACATGTACAAGGAGTCTCCCTAGACCTGGTGCTTTGAGAAAGGAAAAGAGGGAAGATCCAAGTGCTCTCGAAATTATGGGTCCTGGGTCTGTAACACAAAGAAATCTGAATGCAGAAGAAATCCAGCAGCAAGGCACAGCACTCTGCTTTCTTCACAGGTCTTCTCTGAGACGAGCCTAGGTTGGGATTTCTTATGTTCCAGGGCCAGAATGGCTCCAGCTCCCAAATATCATCATCACTAATGGCTAATATCCTAGAGGAGATACTGGGTTGTTGAGCTAAGTCATCTCTTCTGCTAAAAACACAGGTGTACTCACGACATGGGAAAATGAGCGGGTCTATAGCATTTGCACCCTCTTGTAACGGTTTCCTTTTCGTGCTTTGCTCCCTCCAAACACTGCACCATTCTACTCCACCAGGTATCATTGCACTGCCCTACTACAGTTGCCTACTAAATCGCAAGTAGTGCCACAAGGTAACTCCAGAACCTTCAGCAGCATCCCATTCCCAGCAGGATCTAAAGCTTCAACCTGGCATTCTGGATTCTGAATCATCTTGCTCTAGCCTGCTTCCAGCTGTGCCTTAAATGAATGCCATCTGTGTTTTGGCTAAACGTCTCTGTTCCAGAAGCCACAAAGAGAACATGCACTACATGAAGAACGCACTGCACTAGGAGTCCAGAGAACCAGTTCCACTCCCAGTTCCTACACTGACTTTCTTGGTGATCTTATCTAAGTCGTGTATTTGGCGGTAATGTTTACAGTAATGGGATTACTTGCCAAGTATATCAAACCTATTTGCTAGTAAATTATAGGTGTTTTTAATCTCTCTATGTGTTTGTATGTCGAGAAGACAATGTTGAACATAGGTCCTTGCCTTTCACTTTGAGACAGTATCTCCTGCTCACTACTTCATATGCATGTCTCGCTAGCCCCAAGCTTACAGCCTTTCTCCTGCCCCTACCTCTTATCTCATTATAACAGTGTTGGATTCACAAACATATGCTACTGTAATCAACTGTCGGTGGGTCCTAGGGAACCAAACCCACATCCTCACAATGTGCATAGCCTGTGCTTTACCCCATTGATCCGTCTCATTTCTTAGGATTACTTAATTTATTTTTTGATAACTTTATAGCCAAGTGATGTATTTATATGATTCTCCCTCCTCTCCCTCCAACTTTTTCTATGTCCCTTCTACTCCTTGTCAAATCTATAGTTTCTTATTCTTTAATCATAAATTGCAACAAATACATATACAAGCTTACAAATACTAAAACATAGTCTATACCTTCTCTACATTGTCACCCATGTTCACTTTCTTTGCTTTATACCTTCCAGAGTGAAGTGAACATTACTTAAGTTATAGCCTGCATCCATAGAGTCACCCAGAGTCCTAAATAAACCAAGATTCTTCAACTTTTAATGCCGAGTAAGCTAAACTCACATGCTAACTATTCTGCTTTTGTCTTTTCCTTCACATTCATATTTCTTCGAGTCTTTTGCCTTCCTGGAAAATGCCTGAGTCCTCTCTGTTTAAGAACTCACCACACTCATAGTATTAGGACTCTTTTCCATAGGATGACTGGGCCACGTCCTCCTGGCCCAGTGAGCATTTCCTCACTCTTCTACCTCTAACATTGGCTGGGCCTGATCTCTGGTTCTTTATAAGTCATACTGTATTTCTCTGTCAACCACCAAAAACAGTGTGCCTTACCTAACGTATCTACTCTCGCAGTGAATAAGTTCCTGAGGGTGTCTGTCTATCTTCCAGGCTTTGACAGAGACTTTATAGGTGACAAGAGGTGAAGGATTTGTGGGATGATAGATTCAGTAAGACATCACCACTACCCCCAACCATCCCTGAAATATATAGAACACTGTTTTAAATATGTTCTCTATCCATATCACACTATCAAGAGAATTGAATCTGGAATGGCTTCTCCAAGGCCCTGATGCCTACAATGCCTGGGGTGCTAGGTCTAACGTGATGCCTGAGAATAGGCATTTCTGAAGTCCCAGGTGATATTGGTGATGATGATTGTATTTCAAGAACCACTCACCTAGTCTGATCCTACTACTTAATAAATGAAGAAAATGAGAAAGAAACTTGTCTAAGGTTACCCTAGAAGGCGGTGTCCAAGCTGTGACTCCTGACTCCTAAACCATGGCACCTTCCTCCCCATCACAGCTAAAACTTTTCCCCTTCTTTCTTCCTTCCCAAGAGTCCAGTGACGATGAATTAAGTGTTGTCTGGAAAAGGCCTTTGGGTCCTACACAGTTAAGATGTTCATAACCAGGTGCCAGTGTTATTGCTCTGCAGAGACATCTGATCCCAATTAGGGCTCTTTGCTCACTGCCTAGTCTCATGTTTAGATGATCCTCCTTCCCCCCACCCTCTCTCCCAGCTGTGTCTGTAACAAAGAGCCACCCTTCTTGGCCCAGAGCCCAGTGGGGTCACAGTTACTAGCTGTGCTTTCCCTGAGGCTGGATGCAGATGGAAAGGCCTAGTACAACCAAGGGGGTTGATTAGGTGCTTAGTTTGCTTCAAGCAGTGCTCCAGATGGGACTAAGGCTCAGGTTCCATCTCTGACCTGTACATACCCCCAGCCAAGGGAAGACTGGAAACTACAGGCTTTATACAAGCCCTGTTGGAAATGGAGGATGCCCTATATACACTTGCCCCACCATGCACCAGATCACATGTACAAGAAGCTTATGCAATAGTCACACCGTAGGTTATACAGGGTTTAGCAACATATGACTCACAGGTGGAATTCTGTCTGTGGCCTGTTTTGTGCTTGAGATGATCTAAGAAAGGTTTTTGACATATTTAGTGGGATTTCAGAATCTAAAGAAGGTGATGGTGGCAGTAGTGACAACAGACCATAGTACACCACAAGGCTTAATATATTGCCTATCAGGTTCTTTATAGAAAAGCCATTCTGACCCATGGACTTTCGAACCCTCCGAGTTCCAAATGTCAGACTGAAAAGTACTTTGAGAGCTCAGTTATCTGGGGATCGTCTTGCATTTCTAGATATGCTGGGTTTCTGGAAGTGGCTCAACTGATGTCTCTGAGATACCTGCATCTCTACCCCTTCCCACTTACCAGATAAAATACATCAATTTCATTTCTAAAATCAGTTGCTTTGATTTTGAAAAATATTGCAAATCAGTGGCAGGAGGAACCAAAGATCCCCCACTATGGCACGTGAGAACTGAGGAGGACCAGATTAGAGAAAGGTCATATTCACCAAGTTACTCAGAGCCAAATAGGAAAGCAAGGTGCTGATTCACCAGGTGTTGCAGAACTCTGTCTTCCCACATGACATAGCCAAAGAAGCCTTGAAATCATGCAGATCAACTATGACTTCCTGAGAGGCAAAGAAAGAGGCACACAATTGGGCCCACTGATACTCTGTCATGGTGGGAGGGATGGCTCAAGAGACATCACACGAGCAGCTGTGAGTCAACCTGTGAGTCAACCCCCTTCCCTAGGGTTTCTTGACTAAGGAACATTATTTTGGGAGTAGTTTACCTATGTCTACTCCTGTAATCGCTCACTCACGTTCCTGTGAGTAATGCCAATTAAACCCATTGGCTCACCATGTTAGTCTTGGGTGGAATCAATTCTTTGATCTGTTATTGAGGTCTTATCTAGAATAAATGTGTGGACATTTGTTCTTGCCTCTTCAGGAAAAGTTAATGCTATAACAGAATGTGGGATTTTACATGTCAACATTCCACAAAGTAGAAAAAGTTGGTGATAACCATAATATTGCCAGTTATCATTTACATAGTTGATCACTTTACAAAGTGTGTTTGCCTACCCGTCATCCTAACAGCACAAGCTTGTATGACTTTGCCAGTTCCACTAATACAAATTCTTTAAGATGATACATGCCAGAATTTAACATTACCTTGTCTATCTCTCTCATACACTTAAGAAAACTGTGACTCCAAACATGTGGGTGACTTTACTTTCAGTACATAATGAACCAGTGCTCTAGCTAGTTCCAATATACCATGCTTAGAGATAGGATGCCAATCCAGCAGGGGGAATATGCAAAACTACTTCTTCTCAGAAGATGAGTCCAACTTCCACTGTCCCCTGTTTCTTGGGAACCTAGGGCTTGAGAAGTTTCACACAACTCTCTCCTCTCTACACTTAGTGTCACATTTATCTCATCAGCTCTGATGGCTCAAAATGCCATCTGTTTGCCAAAGATTCCCAAATTATATTTCCAGCCACAACTATTTCTCAAATTCCAGACTAATATATCCAATTACCTATTCAACATCTCCACTCAGTTGTCAAATAGAATTCTCAAATTCATCATATCAAAAACTAAACTCCGTATCTCTTCTACCTTCCAAATACCTTCAGGGAAGAGGCACCAGCTGCTTGGAGACCACTTGATCCAAGCCAAAGAATAGAATCTGGTAAATATAGTGAAGGGTGAGGAGTCTCCTGTACTATGCAAGCCAAGTTCTTTCTAAGGATGGACAAAGCTGGCCTTTAGCTATCTCCTTTCCTCCTTTCCCCACCAGAGCATTCCGGGAGAGCACAAAATCAGTTAATATTTAAAGTAGCATGAAATTAAAAGCAAATGCAAAAGTGTTGTGTGGGATGTTTTGTTCCTTTTAAAGTGACTCTGAGGGTATTGACAAAAAGAGGGAAATCAGTCTAGAGATTGATTATCTCTATGAATATAAGGTGGCAAGCCAGGAATGGAAACAGGAGATGAGAGTCAGCATGAACAGTGAGCAATTAGAAGAGAGGAAAATCGGAATAAATAGCCCTGTGAGTCCATTTAGCTAAAGATTTAGGCCTAAGGAAATCTCTGAAATATTCAACTAGGACCTTGGGAGGCAAATGGATCTTCCTCTTCAATCAAAGCTCCCTTCATAATGACTATCTGCAAACACTCCGGCCCACACTGCAATTGTACTCTGCTTCTAACAGCCCCCCAATACTTTTGAGCTTCCCTGGCCACAGCATACCCAGCTCGATGAGGCAGTATAGATTCACTGAAAGTATTGGCCTTGGGGTCAAAATGAACTAGGTTCCAGGCCTAAATTGCCTCAAACATTCTATGAAAGCTACCCCACCCTCAGCTCAGACTTCAGTCGGATCAAATTCAGAAGAAGATGATTTACAGACAACTGAGGAAAGCTGAGAGCAGGAGAAATAATCTTCCCCAGGGAAGAGCACACCAATTGGTTATCCAATACCAAATGGTCAACCCCGAAAACATACATACAAGTAACATACAGACTGAACAGTTTATATTTATATGTATATACATTTTTGCAGGAACAATTAATTTTTAAAGAGACCATGAATTTGAAGGAGAGTAGAGAAGAGTATATGAGAAGGTTTGGAGGGAGGAAAGGGATGGGAGAAATTATGTAATTATATTAGAATCTCAAAAATAAAAGGAAATAAGAGGTCATTGGTGTGTCTGTTTCCAAAGCAATAGCAAGTCCTCGGGATCTTAGTGTCTCCTAGATGTTTCCATCATCTTGCCAGCTGCATGCCACTCTGGCAAATGCACACAAAGATGGGGCTTCCATGCCTATATCCTCTCAATAAGGCCAAAACCAGAGAGCTACCAGCAATTCCGACTCCTTTTGGCACAAGAAAAATTAATTAAGAACTAAGGCACAAAAAAAGAAATATAATCTCACGGGAGATAAAGGTAACAAATAGATGTGTCAAGGCCACAAAGCAACCTACTGGAATGAGCCCTAGAGTGATAGTCAGGAGTCCTGCTAGTACTCTGGCTGTGGCTAAGCAGCTGTGTAGCCACGGGCAGTTTCTGGTTAGGATGAACTGCTTTGCATACAACTCTGCTGGCCCCTATTGATGACCCTCTAGGAAAAGCGCTTCTTCATCTGCCCTTCTTCCTCAGAGCCTGTGCTCGTGGTGTGTAATGAATGAGTCTAGGGATCAGAACGAGATAAAAATTAAAGTCTCAGAGGCCTTGAAAATCAAGTGGTACACATCTGTAATCTGAACATTTGAGCAGCAAAGGCAGGGGGATAATGAGTTTGAAGCCAGTCTGGAGTACAAAATGTGTTCAGTGTCAGTCTATGATACATAATAAGACCCTCTCTCCAAACACACACACACACACACACACACACACACAGAGAGAGAGAGAGAGAGAGAGAGAGACAGAGAGAGACAGAGAGAGAGACAGAGAGAGGCAGACAGAGACAGAGACACAGAGAAAGGGAGAGAGGGAGGGAGGGAGGGAGGGAGGGAGGGAGGGAGGGAGGGAGGGAGGGAGGGAGGGAGGGAGAGAGAAAGATGACTTAAGCAGATGAGGGTACAATAAGGATAACTGATGACTTTTGTACAAGGACTATGGCAAAGCAGATTTCACCACGGGGAGAGTAAAAGTATGAGGTGGGAATGACAGCGAATTGCATATGTCTGACTGTGTTAAGGGGAAAGAAAAAACAGGGAACACCTAGGTTGGTCCTGGTGTCATCTAAACTGAGCTTCTAGCCAATTTCTTTCAGTGAAATATAACAACTTCTTTTTTAATGTCACCAAAACCCACGTTAAGTCCTCGAGGCTGCCAGGTGGCTCTGAAAGGGTCTTTGAGCAGTTCCACCCACACAGAAGCACAGAGAGCAGAGTAAGCAAGGGCAAAAGAGGCAGGCCAGGAAGTGTTTCACAACAGCAATGGGCCTATCAGCCATCGTGATCTAGAACCCTTTAGGAAGGAGCGAATGAGACCAGCAGGATACAAGCCTTAACCGGACTGTGGCATACCTCAGGAACCAGTTCAGGAATGGCCCCTGTGTGCTCACATACACCCCTGGCAGCCCTTAGTGCTTCCCCACAGCAGGAGAAAACCAACTTTCCCATCAGCCTGTGCAGAGGCCAAGCAACTAAGAGGCTCCTGAAGAGACAACTTAAAAGGCATAAGAAGGTGCCGGGTGTGGCCAGACACAGTGACCCGCAGAACTTTTGGAATGTTGCTTCAGAGTGGGTTTGGCCTAGTATTGTTAAACAAGGCAGGAAAAAACCTGACTTTGTTTTGGTTTTGGCCTGACTTTAGAGGGGGCAGTAAGTGCCTACAAACAGCTGGCTATAAAAACACACATGCACAAACACACACACACTAACACACACGCACACACATGTGTGGGCACGTATATATTCCCTCTGGAAAATCATGGCCTTTAGCACATTCCCCAGAATGACATCAACCAGGGAATAGTGCCAAAAATGTGACTTTCACATTTCTGCAGCAACAGACGATTTCCTCTCCCCATTTGGCTTTTTTCTTATATGTATAAATAAAGGAGCCAGTCAATCGTTCAAAAACTATGAACATCTTAAGCACTTCCAGGCTTCGCAAGTAGTAATTATTAATAGAAGCAAGTGACCATGCCTCTTAGAAATGTTATTTTACATAGTTCTTTTCTGGTTCCTTAAAGGAGATTTATATATGAGGCCATGCTGAACTGAAATAATAAGAGTTGACACAGTGACCACACCAAAATGGATTTTTCCCCACTTGATTTATATCACCAAACTTGCACATGAATGTTCCATTTGGTCTGCCCAAAGACTCTTAAGTCTGAGGACAGGAGACTGGAGGTCACCCAACCCATGGTGACTGAGAATCCACCAGGGCAAACGAAGGCGAACGGAAACATCAGGGAAGCCCAGCTGTGTAAATGGTTTGCTGTCCTTCAGACTTAGCCAGAGGTCATCACAAAGTCTAACAACTAAGGGAAAGTCAGTGTGCTCTTGGTTCCATAAACTTCTGTCCCCTTTCCTTTACTTCCCTGTCTCATCTGACTTTCCTTCTGAGGTATAACATTCCTTTAAACTATGGAAATGACATGGGTTGTCTTCCTTCACTACCCAGACACCTTGTCTCTCCACCAACCATTCCACCAACCAAGATCCATCACTCTTCCCCATATAGTGAGACTTAGAAATCTCCCAGACACAATGACTCAAATCTGTGTCATAGGCCTTTCAGTGTGAGTTAAAGTTGAGGTTATAAGGAAAACCAGGGCTTTAAGTGTTTCGCCCTAATCAAATCTGGAGGGGAGGTGTTCTGATTAAATTAAAGCTGTATACAGTACTTAAACGTAGTTACTAATCTCTAATGGTTCATCTTGAATGTCAGTCTGGCAGGAGCTAACATCACTAAGAGAAAAACCTCTGGAAAGGTCTGTGAGGACATTTCCAAAAGGGTTAACAGAGAAGATTCTTCCTAGAGTGGGTAACCCCTTGATGGGTGACCAAAATATATTAAAAGGTCCAAGGAAAAGACAATGCTGCTTGTCTGCTGCTGAGTGACTCTTATTCTTCTTGCTGCTGCCGCTGCTACTAATGCTACTGCTGCTGCTGCTGCTGCTGCTGCTGCTGCTGCTGCTGCTGCTGCTGCTGCTGCTACTGCTGCTGCTGCTGCTGCCGCCGCCACCACCACCCTCAGGAGGAAGCCTCCAGATTGGGACTGCAGGTCATCCAGTTTCATGGACTAAACAACTACCAGGTTCTCAGCCTCTCTAGTGTGCAGATAGCCACCATTATTGGGCAACCCAGTCCCTATCAGTTGCAAGACATTCAAGTAAATTCACTTTGTAATAATATACTTTCTAACCATTCTATTCCCCTATTCTACTCTGCCTATTATGTATACAGTTCATATTTTCTATGAATCCTTCCCTGCTGCTCAAAGAATTTTGGCCTCTAGCTCTAGCTAGCTAGCTAGCTAACAGAAGACTTCCCCATTCCAGAAGGTGGCAATAGAGATGCTGAAATAGATGTCTCTGTCTATTGCTACCAGAGTGAATTTGAATTTGGGAACAGGTAGGTTTGCAATTGGGTATCAGACAGCAAGAAATGCCAGCTAACAGTTTCATTGAGCAGTGATATTAAGCTAAGACTAGTTCTCTAACTGCTCTGACTTCAGAGAAATGATTAAAAAACTAGTTTTTTACTTGGCATGGCTAAATCTGTAAGCCCAGTACTAGAGATGCTGAGGCAGGAGGATTGTCACAAGTACAAAGCCAACCTGAGCTACATAATTAATACCAGACTGGCCTAGATGTATGAGATCCTGCTCAAGTAAATAAATATATACATAAATATACAAATAAGTGAAAATAAATGAATAAATAGAAAGACAGACAGATGTCAGTTTCTTCTAAGACTTTTGTGAGATAATAGTGAAATGATGCTGAAAAAGTATAAGGTGATCTTTTCAAAATTAATAAGGCTTTAAAGAAAAGTTGGAAGACCTTGTGACCTGCGAGCACACCAGCTCTAATATGTACTGACTTTGATGAGAGCCCATCAAGAAAACCCTGGAAAAAACAGTTTAAGAAAAAAATTCAACTGTTGTCTGATTAAACATGCATTTGAAAAATTATGTAAAAAATTGGAATTACCTCAATCAACCTTTGCTATTGTGAATACGATCTGGGTGGGCCCCTCTACAATTTGTTGCTGGAAGTTTGGTCCCCAGTGTGATAGTGTTGAAGTTATAGAGCTCAAAGGGGTGGGTAACTGAGTCATGTGTGCATGATTTCTAACAGAGATTAATGTTGGTCATTCCTGGTGTGTTCTTATTAGAGTACTTGCTATAAAAGACCATCTCAATCACTTGAGCAGTTATATGCGTAGCTAGTTCACATTCTATTTCATTGCCATATTGTGACATAGTTATGGGGAACTATTCAGATACTGGAAAGAGGAGACCACATAATGCTGACCTTTCAGATTTCCCTTCTTTATAAAGTACCAAGCCTCTAGTATTTTATTATAGCAACAAGATAGATTGATAAAATTCCTTAACAGGAATTAAGCCTTATAGTTGAACATTAAGCACATAGAGTCAGACGTAACTTGAAATAAATCCCATTAGTGTATTACCATCCTTCTTAATACCTAGTTTCCTAATCTGTAAAATAGGACTGATAATTATACCAAATTAATAAATTTATTGCAGAGACTAAATAAAACAAGATCCTGTACAAATAAATCAGTCATTGCTGTGCTTGGCATAGGGTAAGCATCCCATCAATAGTAGTACTTGATATTATTATTATTATTCAGAATTCATAAAGCATAGGCCATATTTGTACATGTTAAACATCATAGAGCTCAGATGTCATTAATCTAAATCTGTGGTCCCTGTATTTGAATAAGAATCATCTTACAAGGTCACAAATAAGAGTGTTAACCCCCAGAACAGTAACTTATTAACACTGGTACTAATAAAAAGTTAATCAAGTAGGGCAAGGCAGTTACTACACTTCAGGTCTAGCTAGTAGTCACTTTTATAGCAAGATTACTTTTCATTTGTGATGAAAAGAACAAGTTCCTAAATAGGAGGAAAAAAGCAAATTAAAGAAGTCATCACATAGGTTGACTGTAAGAAAGGGCTAAAGGACTTTTGCTATGTCTAGTTTCAGTCAAGTTGGGGTGGTGTTGTTGTTTGGAGGGTTTTGTTGTTTCTGTTATTTTAGGTTTGGGGTGTTTTTTGTTTGTTTGTTTGCTTTGTTTTGGGTAACACATATTTTCTGGAAGGTAAACTCTCCTGAATTTATTCTACTTTAATAAATGATTTCTATCCGTATACAAAATAAACAAAACTTGATTCTCAAGAACTATCATTTATATTCTTGCCTAAATTCTCTATTTTTTTAGCAATGAAAAAATAATAAAAGTATTTGTCTACAGTGCCTTAGTTGGTGTTTTATTGCTGTGAAGAGACTCCATGACCACAGCAACTCTTATAAAGGAAAGGCATCTATTTGGGACTGGTTTACAGTTCAGAGGTTTAGTCCATTATCCTCCACAACAGGAAGCAAAGAGGCACACGGGCAGACAAAGTGTTGAAGAAGTAGGTGAGAGTTTTATATCCAGATGGCAGACAGCAGGAAGAGAGTGAGCCACTGGGCCAGACTTGGCTTCTGAAACCCCAAAGCCTACCCACAGTGGCACACTTCCTCCAATAAGGCTACACCTCTTCCAGCAATGCCACGCCTTCCAATAGTGCCACTCCCTATACTCTCATGGGAGCCATTTTCATCCATACTACCACAATAGTCATCAACTTTACTTCCTCACTTCTGTTTCTGAACTCATTCCAGATGAGCTTATATTAATAAAAATCTCACCAAAATTCTTTCCCTGAGCTCCTCTGGCTTCCATATTACCTAATAGCATAGATGTGTGTGTGTGTGTGTGTGTGTGTGTGTGTGTGTGTGTTTTCATCTTATTCAGGCACCAGTTCACATTCAACTTTATTAATCACACTCTCCTCTTTTTTGAAATATGTTACCTTTTTAACATTATATTCGCTGTATCCCTTCTTATTTCACTGGACATTCCTTCTCACTTTTCCTTACTTCCGTTCTATCCCAGGACACCTTTCTTTTCATTTATATACTCTCACATGAAAATTTTACTTGCCCGCATAGATTTTACACAGACCATCCACATACATCAAGTTCCATCATTTTAACTACATTTCTTAATTCAAAAATGACATATCCAACTACATAATTGACCTTATTATCCCTTGCATATTCTGTTGTCATCTGAAACTTGATATGTCAAAAAGGGAATTCCTGGTCTGTGCATTAACACAAACAACCCTTAAACTCTCTCCCTTCAGAAAAGAAGCCCCTACATGAAATTCTTCTTGATACTTCCCCTTTCCTAAGCCCTTGTATCCAGTTTATCATATTTTCACATTAATTCATCCTTGGGAACATATCCCAACTCCATCCACTTTCTTCCATATCCACTGATAACACTGCATTCCAATTCTCTCTGTCTATCAGTCTCTATCTATCTATCTATCTATCTATCTATCTATCTATCTATCTATCTCTATCTCACCCCTCCTTTTCCCTCTCCCTCTCTCTGTTAACATGTAAAACAATGGCTTTTATATTACTCTTGACTAATTTACCACAGCAACATCCTGGAAGCTGTCCCTACACATTTTTGTGAACCTCCTTCCCTGTATAGTTAGAATCTTTCTTTTAAAAATAAGTTAGATCACTGAATGTCCCAAAAGCTTTACACTATACTCTCAGAATAAAGATGAAGCACTTTATCACACACAATTGGGTCATGATCCATCTATACCCATTTCATCCCACAGCACTCCCTCTTATTGTTGTACTTTAACCATGATGCCCTCTCTGTTCCTCTGATGTAGCACATTTGTGTTTCCTCTATTTATGAATGTTTTTCCTACAGATTTTACTTGGCTGAGTTCTCAGCTTAAGATCACCAAGTGCTACTCTTAATCAGAACATTTTATGCTTTTTACTTTGAACACTTCACATTAACATTTTCGTGTTACTTATTATACCATCATATCGCATATTAAACTACATTGTAAGCTATACAAGAATAGGAAACTTGGGGCTAGAGAGACATCTCAGTGGTTAAGATGGGATCTCATCCAGAAGACCTAAGGTTAGTTCCCAGTACATACATGTTGATTAAAAATCACTAATAACTTCAGTTCCAGGGGATCCAATGCCCCCTCATCTGGCCTCCATAGAGACTATGTAAACATGGTACATATATAGATGCACAGATAAAAACTTTGTAGATGGAGCGGGCAGGCTGTGTCCCGCCACCCGGCTAGCTTTACCCAAAATAATTACATGGAAACTGTATCTTTAAACACTGCCTGGCCCATTAGTTTCAAGCCTCTTATTGGTTAATTCTCATATCTTGCTTTAACCCATATTTAGTAATCTGTGTAGCACCACGAGGTGGTCGGCTTACCAGGAGAGATCTTAACCTGCATTCATCTCAGAGAGGAGAAGCATGGCAACTGCATATGGTGACTGCCTGAAGCGTCTCCCCAACTCTGCTTCCTTTCTCCCACAATTCTGTTCTGTCTACTCTGCCTACCTAATTTTCTGTTCTCTTAAAGGGCCAAGGCAGTTTCTTTATTAATTAACCAATAAAAGTCCTCCATCAAAACTTCACCATACATAAAGTAAAAATGAACAAGTCTTTTTGAAAAGAAAAGTAAGAAACTTGTCAGTGTTGTTCAAAACTGTATTTCTTGTCACTAAAATAGTGATTAATACCAAGAAATCAGCATGAAACCAGAATTTTGTTATTTTTGTGAATATAATTCTATATCCTGCAACAGTCCCTGGAATATATTAAATACTGAATAATCAATAAACAAATAAACAGAAGGAACTCTATCTCGATAGATCTGTGTCTTTGTTAATACCAGGCAAGTTCTCATTCTATCAACAGTTTCTCTTCAGTAAAATAATATATAAAGCACAAGGATTTTAAAATATCATATAGTCCTCCAAGAGTGCCAAACAAACCTCTGAAAGCAGGCAGGGTAAGGCTTGAGTAACCTCCAGAAGCAGACAAGAAGATGTAAGTGATCTTCGGGAGAGCACTGAGAAACCTTCAGGAATGGCAAGTGACCTCCAGGAGGGAGTGAGGAATGGAACCGTGGCTCCTAACTCTACCTCAAGGAGCGACCATCTGAGCCTTGGAATCATCTGGCATCTGGAGGAGTGATCACCAGATACATAGCCCCAACTAAACCAATGGGGGGAAAAGATGGGTAGGACAACAAGATAAGAACACACTCAATAACACAAAGAACACACACATCACCACCAAAACTAATGACTCTATAACAACAAGACTTGAACACACCAACACAGATGAAGCAGGAAAAAAAGACCTTAAAAATAGCTTTAGGAAAGTGATTGAGGCCCTTAAAGAGGAAATTTAAAATTTCCTTAAAGAAGTAGAGGAAAGGACAAGCAAAAAATTATCAAAGAAAACCAAGAAAAAGCACTAAAGCAGATGAAAGAAAATAATTCAAGACTTGAAAAACTGAAAATAGAAACAATAAAAAACATAATCTGAGGGGAATTCTGGAAACAGAAAATATAGGTAACAATCAGGAGGAACCACAAGTGCAAGCATAAACAACAGAATTCAAGAATGGAAGAGAGAATCATAGGTTTTGAAAATACGATAGGGAAATAGGAATTATGATCGAAGAAAATATTTACTCTAACCAAAGCTTAACACAAAATATCCAGGAAATCTGACAAACCATGAAAAGACTAAACCAAAGAATAACAGAAATTGAACAAGGAGAAGTCCAACTCAAAGGCACAGAAAATATATTCAACAAAATCATAGAAAAACTTTCTCAACCTAAAAAAGGAAATGGCTGTGAATATATAAGAAGCTTACAGAACACCAAATAGACTGGACCAAAAAATAAGTTTCCTTACCACAAAATCAAAGCACTTAACATACATCATAAAGAAAGAATATTAAGAGCTACAGAGGACAAAGGCCAAGTAACATATAAAGACAGACCTATCACCTGATTTCTCAATGGAAAAACTAAAGGTCAGAAGGTCCTGGTCAAGCAATATGCAGATATTAAGAGACCATGGATGCCCGCCCAGACTACTATACCCAGCAAAACTTCCAGTCACTATACACAGAGGAAACAATATATTCCATGACAGAATAAGATTTAAGCAGTACCTAGTCACAAATCCAACCTACACAAAGTACAAAGTACTAAAAGGAAAACATCCCAAGAAAGTCAGCTAAACCCACAAAACCACAGACAATAGATGATCTCTCAGCAGCAAATCCCAAAGAAGGGAAAAACATGCACAATAACATCACTAACAAGAAAAACTAAAATAACAGGTGATGTGGGATTCCCTTCTGTATATGTGTTGCTTTTATTGTTTACTGAATAAAGAAGCTACTTTGGCCTGTGTTAGAGCAGAATAGAACTAGGCAGGAAAATTAAACTGAATGCTGAGAGAAAGAAGGCAGAGTAAAAGAGATGCCATGTAGCTGCCGGAAGAGACAGATGCTGGAAGCTTGCCAGGAGGCCATGACCTTATGGTGATGCACATATTAATAGAGATGGGTTGATTCAAGATGTAAGAGTTAGCGAGAAATATGCATAAGCTAATAGGCTGAGTGATTTAATTAATACAATTTCAGTGATTATTTCAGGTATGGGTGGCTGGGAAATGAACAAGCAGCCTCCACCAACAAACAGGAACTAGCAAACATTGTTCATTAATATTTCTTAATATAAATGCACTCAACACACATATAAAAAACACAGGCTATCAGATTGCATACAAAAACAAAATCCATTCTTCTGCTGCATACAAGAAACACATCTCACCTTTAATGACAGACATCACCTCAGAGTAAAGGATTGGGAAAAATTTTCCAATCAAATGGACCCTAAGAAACAAAGCTGGGGTAGCTATCCTAATATCTAACAAAATAGACTTCAAACTAAATCAGTCAAAAGAGACAAAGGGAGGACATTTCATATTTGTCATAGGAAAAATTCATCAGGAGGAAATCTCAATACCAAACATTTACGCCCCAAATACAAGGTCACCTTCATATGTAAAAGAAACACCACTAAAGATTAAATCACACATTAGGCCCCACACACTAATAGTGGAAGACCTCAACACCCCACTCTCATCATTGGACAGGTCTGCCAGAAAAAAAAAAACTTAACAGAGAAATAAGGGGACTAACAGATGTTATGACTCAAATGAACTTAACAAAAATCTATAGAATATTCCATCCAAACATAAAAGAATATACCTTCTTCTTAGCACTCCATGGAACCTTCTGAAAAAATGGCCACATACTTGGTAACAAAGCAAACCTCGACACATACAAAATAATTGAAATAACCCCATGTATTTTATCAGATTACCGGGGCTTAAAGTTGATATTCAACAACAATGCTAATTTCAGAAATCCCCAAAACACATGGAAATTAAACACTGCTCACCTGGACCACCAATGGATCAAGGAAGAAATAAAGATAGAAATTAAAGACTTCCACAAATTCAATTAAAATGACCGCACAGTATACACAAATTTATGGGACACAATGAAAACAGTGTTAAGAGGAAAGTTCATAGTACTAAATGCCTTCTTAAGTAGCTGGAAAAAATCCACACTAGCGAGTTAACAGAACACCTGAAAGCTCTAGAACAAAAGAAGCAAAACACACCCAGGAGGACTAGATGACAAGAAATAATGAAATTGAGAGATGAAATCAACAAAATAGAAACAAAACAAAACAATACAAAGGATCAATGAGACAAAGAGTTAGTTCTTAAAAAAATCAAAAAATAGACAAAACTTTATCCAAACTAACCAAAAAGCAGAGAGAGAATATGCAAATTAACAAAATCAGAAATTAAAAGGGGAACATAACAACAGACACAGAGGAAATCCAGAGAATCATCAGGTCAGTCTTCAAAAATCTGTACTCCTCAAAATTGGAAAACTTAAAGGAAATGGAAAATTTTCTGGAAAAATATCGCTTACTAAAATTAAATCAAGCCCAGATAAACAAATTAAATAGACCTATAACCACTAAGGAAATAGAAACAGTCATCAAAAGTCTCCCAACCAAAAAAAAAAAGCCCTGGACCAGGTGGTTTCAGCACAGAATTCTACAAGATTTTCAAATAAGTAATACAAATACCCCTCAAATTGTTCCACACAATAGAAACAGAAAGAACATAGCCAAACTATTTTTATAAGGACATAGTTACCCTAATACCCGAACCACACAAAGACAATGGTAAGAAAGAAAACTACAGAACAATCTCACTCATGAACATTGATGCAAAAATACTCAATAAAATACTAACAATCACATCATAAAAATCACCCACTTTGATCAAATAGACTTCATCCTAGAGATGCAGGGATGGATGGTTCATCATATGAAACTCTGTCAATGTAATCCACCATATAAACAAGCTGAGAGAAAAAAGCACACGATCATTTCAGTAGGTGCTGATAAGCTTTCAACAAAGTTCAGCACCACCCCCTCTTCATAATGAAAGTTTTGAAGAGAGCAGCAATAATAGGAACATACCTAAACATAACAAAGGCAATATACCTCAAGCCAATAGCCAACATCAAACTAAATGGAGAGAAACTCAAAGTGATCCTACTGAAATCAGAAACAAGACAAGATTGTCCACTCTCTCCATATCTATTTAATATAGTACTTGAAGTTCTAGCTAGAGCAAGAAGACAACAAATAGAGATCAAGTGGATACAAATTGGAAAAGAAAAAGTCAAACTCTCACTATTTCGTGATGATATGATAGTATACATAAGTGACCCCAAAAATTATACCAAGGAACTTCTACAACTCATAAACACCTTCAGTAATGTAGCAGGATACAAGATTAACTTAAAAAATTAGTAGCCCTCCTTTATACAGATGATAAAAAGGCTGAGAAAGAAATCAGAGAAATATCACCATTCACAATAGCCACAAATAATATAAAATACCTTGGGGTAACACTAACCAAACAAATGAAAGACCTGTATGACAAGACTTTATAGCTTTGAGGAAGGAAATTTAAGACACACAAAAATGAAAAAATCTCCTATGTTCTTTGATAAGTAGAATTAACATAGTAAAAATGGCAATTGCACCAAAAAGCAATCTACATATTCAATACCCATCAAATTCCATCAAATTCTTCACAGACTCGAAAGGACAATATTCAGTTTCATGTGGGGGGAAAAAAACGGGATAGCCAAAACAATCCTGTACAATAAAGGAACTTCTGGAGGCACCACAATCCCTGACCTCATACTCTACTATAGACCAACAGTAATGAAAACCATCTGGTATTGGTATAAAAACAGACAGGAGGACTGAATCGAAGGCCTAGATATTAATCCACACACCTACAAAACCTGGCTTTTGACAAAAAAGTGAAAAATATAAAATGGAATAAAGAAAGCATATTCAACAAATGATGCTGGTATAACTGGATATTAACATGTAGATGAACAAAAATAGATCCATATATATCTTCATGCACAAAATTCAAGTCCAAATGATAAAGACTCAACATAAAACCTACTACACTGAACTCATCGAAGAAAAATTGGAAAGAAGCTTTGAACACATTGGCACAGGAGACCACTTCCTAAATATATCCCCAAGTAACACAGACACTGAGAGAAACAAGTAATAAATGAACTTCATAAAACCTCATGTGTATGTAAAGCAAAGAATATGGTCATCAAAACAAAATGGCATCCTACAGAATGAGAAAAGATCTTCACCAACCAATCCCACATTAGACAGAAGACTGACCTCAAAATTATACGAAGAACTCAAGAAACTTGACATCAAAAGAACAAATAATCCAGTAAAATATTGGGTACAGATCTAAACAGAGAACTCTCAACAGAGAAATTTAAAATGGCTGAAAGACACTTAAAGAAATGTGCAACATCTTTAGCCATCAGAGAAATGCAAATCAAAACAACTCTGAGATTCCATCTTACACCTGTCAAAATCAAAAACACTGATGACAGCTTATGCTGGAGAGGATGTGGGGTAGGTGGAATTCTCCTCCATTGCTGGTGGGAGTACAAACTTGTAGAGCCACTTTGGAAATCTGTATGGCAATTTCTCAGAAAATTAGGAAATAATCTACCTCAGGATCCAGCAATGCCACTTTTGGGTGTATACCGAAAAGATACTCAGTCATGTCACAAGAACATGTGCTCAGCTATGTTCATAACAGCATTATTCTTAATAGTCAGAACCTGGAAACAACATAGATGTCCCTCAACAGAAGAATGGATAAAGAAATTGTAGTACATTTACACAATGGAATACTATTCAGCGATAAAAAATATTGACATCTTGAAATTTGCATGCAAATGGATGGATCTAAAAAACATCATATTGAGTGAGGTAACCAAGACTCAGAAAGACAAATATAATATGTACTCACTCATAAGTGGCTTTTAGACATAAAACAACAACAACAAAAACCACCCTACAGTCCACAACCTCAGAAAACCTAGACAACAAAGACAACCCTATATGGATCTACATAGGAAGGAGAAAACAACAAGATCTCCTGAGTAAACTGGGAGGATGAGTGTCATGGGAGAGGGGAGAAGGGAAGTAAAGGAAAGGATTGGAGAAAAATGTGTAGTGCAATAAAGACAATAGAAAGTGAAAAAAGTCATATGTTCAAATCAGAAAGTAACTTCATGGTGACAATTACAAAACACCCAACATAACCTAAAGGAGCATGATTTTTTTGGTTCATTTCAGTCCATAGACTCTGGGCCTATGTTGAGGTTATAACATCATACATACATCACCATTGTTGTGGGAAAACAGGGAGAAGGAGTTTATTTCATCTAACATTAGACAGGAATAAGAAAGGGAGGATGAAATCTGGGATAAGTTATAATCCTCAAAGTAAACCTCCAGGAACCTACTTCCTCCCAATTTAGTCTGAACCTCTTAAAGGATATATGACCTCACAAGCTAGTGACATGATCTGGGTAATGAGCATTCAACATATGATCCTGTGTGAGAATGCTTCCTATTCAAACCATAACATTCGGCCTTTGGCCCCCCAAAGGTAAAGAGCCATCTCATAGTATCAAATGCATTCAAGTTCCAGAGCATCTGCAGTATTAACAGTTTCCAGCACTGTTCAAAAAGTATAGGTCCAGTTTTCCCTGAGACTCAAGGCAAGATCTTAACCATATAAGCATCAATAAAAATAAAATAGGTTATGTACTTCCAGCATTCTCATTCTAAAAGAAGAAAAGAGGAGAGAAAGAAGAACCAGCAAAGCCAGACTGAAACCCAAAAAAGCATGCATGATATTTCATTTGTCTTTTAATAAATAAATTTTGCCTGAGAATCAGAATGCAAAGCAGCCATACTTGTCAACCATACAGACTAGGCAGTGGTGGCACACACCTTTAAATCCAGCAGCTACACTAGTTAGTCATATAGGCCAAGCAGTGGTGGTACACACCTTTAATCCCAGCAGCCACACTAGTTAGCCATAGAGGCGGGTGGAGGTCATGCATGCCTTTAATTACAGCCCTAGAGAGTAATATAAGATGGGAGGAGACAGGTCACAGCTCAGTGTCATTCTGAGGATTCCTGGAGGCAGGATCGTAATTTCAGTCTGAGGTTGATGTAAGAACCAGTCACCAGCTGTTTTGCTTTTCTGATTTTCAGGTTGAACCCCAATATCCATCTCTGGGTTTTTATTATTCATGCTACTAGAGCAAACATTAACTCTGGTAGTGTCATGTGTGGTGTCATAAAACATGATGTTATAATGTGAACTCCAAAATGTTGGGTAGCCACATCTCTTTGACATTGCTGTTTGCAGTTCACATGACCTCTCTATTGAGTTGACTCTACTCATTATACACAGCTTTTCTTTGCAGACCTTCTACATTCCAGGCATTTACTATATCCTAGGGCTTCCTGTAGAAGGAGCAGTGGGCTGCTTGCGTCCTGGCTCCCAGCTAGCTTTACCCGAAATAATTACATGGAAGCTGTATTCTTTTAAACACTGCCTGGCCCATTAGTTTCAGCCTCTTATTAGCTAATTCTCACATCTTGCTTTAACCCATATTTAGTAATCTGTGTAGCACTACAAGGTGGTGGCTTACCAGGAAGATTCTATCCTGCTTCCATCTTGGAGAGGAGAGCTATGGCGACTGCCTGAGGCATCTGCCTGACTCTGCTTTCTTTCTCCCGCAATTCTTTTCTGTCTACTCTGCCTACCTAATTTTCTGTCCTATTAAAGGGCCAAGGCAGTTTCTTTATTAACCAATGAAAGTAACACATAGACAGATGACCCTCCTCCATTAGCTTCCATTATATCTGAGGCTTTGTTCTCACAGCTTCATGTGTTATCTAGAGACTGCCTGCCACACAAAGTCTAGCCTCTCAAACCTTCCTTTGAAACCTGAATGGAAGCCTCCATTAACTTGAATTTTGCATACCTACAAAAGCAGTATCATATGGATGTTTCCAAGATCTCATGCCTCTTCTGGAACACAGCTGAGGTGGTATCAGAATTTCTAGGCAGCTGATCTGAAGGAAACACTTCCCTAAGCATCCCTGTGAGAGCATGGCATCATGGTGTTATTGTCTCAAAGAAAAAACCACTCAAAAATAGGTTTTTAAAAAATGTCTTTAAAACCATGATATTTTGATTGGTATGATTATAGCAGTCATCCTGATATGTGCCCAAAGAATCCATATATATGTATATATCAACAATTAAAGAACATAGAGACCATGAATTTGAGAGAGAACACAAGATGAGATATGTGGAAAGGGTTGGCTAGAGGAAATGGAAAAGGGAAATGATTGTAATTATATTTTAATTCAAAGGAGACACAGTTTTATACAGTGGAGTGTCCCTGTATAGGTCAAACACTCTCCAGGGCAGGCTCCATGCTCAGAAGTATTTGACCAACACAAAACAGACCCCATGTTTTATTTGTGTGCTTTTTATTTTGGCTTTTCTTGAACTTACTATTTTCTGCTTGACTGTTTTAATTTTTGTTTTGTTGTAAGGGTTTTTTAGGTGAGAGAGAATATAAAGTTGTGTGTGTAGGGAGGAAGGGAGGATCTGGAAGGCATTGGGAGATAAGAATAAGATCAAATAGATCGTATAGAAAAATAATAAAATAGAAAATTTAAAAAGCAAAATTAAGAACAAAATAGTCATTTGTAGCAGAAAATAAATAAATGTTCAAGGTTTATTAAAAATTCTGTCTCTTAACTGTGGATTCTTATAAAAATCCAAACTAAATTATATACTTCATTATTCCAAGAGGGAAGAACCAGGACACAGTTACAATAAAATGAAACCAAACACCAAATTCAACAGTGTACAAAGCTCAATGTCTGACATATTGAACTTACTCATAATCTTCTGAGCTCCAAGGGGCTTAGGTAGTCCCACTTCTCTGACTCTGCCATCTTCAACACACTTAATTTGTCTCATAAGCTCAGGCTAACTCTGCCCCATATTTGTTGTTGTCCTTGGTAGTCATCCCACAAACTTCTGGCATCTCTAACATCCTGGATCTCCACTACAACTTAGGGTGCACCTTCACCAATGATCTTTCCTGATCTACTGAGGGACTTCCCCTGTGCCACCTGATACCAAGCCTCAGCTTCTATGACCCCTTCATGTTTTCAAAAAGGTATAATGTAGACTCTCTATACATTATTTGCCAAGTTCTACTGCCAGTTTTTATTTGAAGCCTTGACACCCCCTCTACCATACCACAGTTTCTTTGTGATGATTCCAAGGAACCACACCCCATAAAATTTTTGCCTCAGTGATAATGGTATAATTTAAATACATTCTTATTCTCTAGCCCCAGTTAGAGATCATCTATTGTTCCAATAGAGTAAAGGTTTCATTTTCACAAATTCTTTATTTAAAATGTCACACAGATATCCCTGAAAGAATGGCTTCTTCCCTCTGAAATTTCACAAATTTGATCTCTATCTGCACTTGCATCTCTCTCAATATCTCTACCCTTCCAAACTCTCATAACAGCAACTATTAAACTCTGAGTGTTTTGATGTGGGAGAGTCTTCAGTTTGTGTTGATTTCATTTGTTAATAAAGAAACTGGCCTTGGCCCATTTAATAGGCCAGCCCTTAGGTGGGTGGAGTTAGACCGACCAGGAGAAGGAAGTGAGGTAGATGGCTCAGTCAGATTCCTTGGGCAATTGTCATGCCTTGCCTCTCTGGGCAGTGGCCATTGATTCTCTGACCTGAGACAGTCGCCATGCCTCTCCTCTCCCAGATGGACGCAGGTTAAGATCTCTCCTGGTAAGCCACCCCTAGTGGTGCTACACAGATTTTTAGAAATGGGGTAAGCATGATGTGAGAAGTTATCTAGTAGGAGGCTAGTAGAGCTAATGGACCAGGCACGTGTTT